>NC_067400.1:91212240-91437240 GCF_016432865.1 Antechinus flavipes
CAGCCATGTTCCAGTCTGTTCATTTCTTACAAATATACATAGCCTATGATTGCAAATAACAGATTATAAACTCTAATGAACTTATATCCAAAGACCATCTGTCAAAACAACCGCTGTTTTGGTTGCCTCAGGTGGGCTTTATAAGTAGGTTTCACTGCAATCGACAGATTCCTTTAAACAGTAGGCTAAGAACAGACCTCAGTATATGGCTATGGTAACTGTTTAAAGAGGACATACATTCCTGGGGAGAATGATTCCATCTGATCTTACCTTTCACTATAATCTACTGAATAAAATTATTTTAAGTTATTTGTTTGCTAAGTTTCTGAACTTTTTTTTTTACTTACTGCTCTCTAACCTGTGAATAGTTCTAGTCCTACAGAGCACCCTAGAGAATCAGAAATTAAATGAAAGTTTAATTTCAAAGTGTGAAAAAAGACTTGTAAGTAAGAAGAAGATCTATATGAGCTATAGCACTATTCCTACTGGGGGGACCTGAGGCAGTATGAAGAGATCTCAATACTTATACCAATGGTGGTGCAGTGAGCTATAGCCCTGACAATAAGGAGATAATATTAACAATATGGCAAATTTGAACCATAGCAGGGCTTCATGACCAGAACTTGTCTGAGCTTGGCTGGTGCTTGTCCAGCTTAGAGAACTCCTGGTGCTGGTCAAAGAAATACAATAATTATGTGATTTTTGCTAGAGGGAGAGATCATTCAGAGGGTAACTGTAAAGGATTGTTGTTATTCCAAGCTCAGGGCATAGTTTGCTTGCTGGGCCTTAGCTCTGAAAAATAGGGTATCTCCTAATATATTGGCATTTCATAACAAATTGTCTTCTCTGGGATATAATTCACTATGAGACACATTGATAGCATGTTTGAATTTTAGAAAATGGTAATTTATGGCATTAGCTCAGTTGTCTTGATGACCTTCACTAGACTGTACTAGTATTTTACTAATTCTTTTATATTCTTGCTCTTCATACCTACCAAAGAATAATTCATATCCTTGCTAACCTTTGCAAGTGATTTCCCCAGAGATTTTTCTTCATCAATACCAGTGAAAACTAACCCATTGTCATCATACTTTAAAAAGTAATTAGCCATGAATAATTGCTCCAGCCTGACATCTTTCTAACTTTGCACTGAATTGATTTTCTTTTTCTTTTATTTGAAAGCAGATCTATTAATTGTGGAAGTATTAGAATGCTAACACACACCTATTTTCCCATTTCTTACTCTGTTTTTCTCTGAATGCTCTGGCCTCCATTTTGCTTGTCTAGTTTAATGTTACTTGCACCTTCCCCCAATTTTATTATACTTTCAATTCTAGACTAGAAAAATAGATTTTTCTATCTGGCTTTATTAGATTCGATTTTGGAATATTTAACTCAATGGATTATTTTTATGGCAGAATCCATGCAACATTTATATGGGAATTTTTGTGCTGGTTGATTAAAAACAGAGCCTTAGGATATTTTTCCAGAGGATCTTTCTTGTAATGGCTATTTTGCTTCTTATTATAAGACAAGTGAGTCATTCTATTGTACTTAGAACAGGGGAAGTCACTGAGGTTCATTGGAAAACCTGAACCAAACCAAACCAAAGCAAAAATATTGGATGAGAATTCTGAAAACCTTTGTTCAAATTCTGGTTCTGATTCTTGGCATAAAGCTCATATTCATGGCATTTTAAGATTCACAAAGCAATTCACATCCATCACAGCAGATGACAATTTTGGGAACTGTGGGCAATCACTTCGGCCAACAGTTTCTTATCTATTAAGTGATATTATCGATAGGACTCTGAACCTAGAGTCAGCAAGATCTTGATTCCAATTTTGCCTCAGACACTAATTGTATGACTCAGGGAAATCACTTTATACCTCATCTTCCCTATCTGTAAAATGAAGGGATTTTGCTGGGTGACTTCCAATGCCCCTTCTATCTCCATATCTATACTCCAAGATGAACTCTAGGTTCCTTTCAGACTTCAAAATCCCAGGAATACTCAATTCTGAGAAAAACTGAAGCAAAGAACAAGGAAAGGAGAATGTATCTTACCTACCACTAATTCTAGTTTCCAGACTGACTTATGACAATGTGCTATACTAGGGAATTAGCCAGGAAATTTATTCAGAAGCTCTGGTTGTTACTGGATACAGGCAGCTTGTTCTGCAGTATGTATCGTAGTCTTCATTAGCTACTGATTTGCTTCTGGGCACAATTCAAGGGATTAATTTTTACCGACAAATCCCTGTGAAGTTTGGATTCCAGTTATCTTGGCAATTGTCTCCCTATCCACTCAAAAGGCAATTGAGATTCTGGAAGGGGACTTTTTGATAGAATTACATACAATGAGAAGGCAGCACTCTGGGTTTAAATAGGTAACCTTAATGTTGTGTGACTTGGATTTGGCTGTAAACATGTATTTTATGTTCTGCCAAGATTTTACTATCAGATACACTCTCCTATTTGCTACTTAATGAGACAAGGTTTTTTCTTTCCCCCTTGCTTTATATTGGATAGTTGCTGAGATTGATGTCTGGTTCAAAAGCAGCTGTTCCCAGTTGCTTCCTGGTACTTAAAGCCTGAACTATGCCTAGTGCTCTCAATTTGAAAACCTTTTGTAGCTGGAATGCTGAACTGATTTGATACTCATGCACTGGTAAATACAAGAGTAAGCAATCAAAAGGAAAAACGGTCATGTTTCAGGCATAGCTCCTATTCTATGTAAAATCTTTTCCTTCCTTCAATACCCTGCTCAGGTGTTACTTCTCAAATGAAGATTTTCTTGATCCTCCTATCAAATGTCTCATCTCGGACCTCTCCTTTGTACTTACTATAATTTGTGTTATAATTATTTATGGACATTCTTTATCAAATCCAGACAGTAAACATTTATGAAGTTTACTTTGTGCCAGGGATTGTGGTAAACTCTGAGAATACAAATACAAGCAAAAAAAAAAAAAAAAAAAAGATAACTCCAAAAAAGAGAGAGGAAAGGGAAGGAATGAATGTGACTGGCCTGGCCATTTTCTTAAAATGGAGATTCTGGGAGACACTGGTGGATCAGAAGAGGATTTTTTTCCAGGATGAAAAGCTGCTGAGGTATGGTAGAGAAAGAAGTTCATAAATTCAGAAGCAAAAGCCAGAGAAGAATATTAGATTATAACGGTAGAGCAGCACTATGTATTGGAGGGCAACAAGGGAGTGCTGTATATAGAATGCTAGGCCTGGATTCAGACCATTTTTATGAGTTCATATATGGCCTCAGCTGCTTACTGACTGTGGGCAAGTTACTTAGCCTCCTGTTTGCCTCATTTTCCTTATATGTAAAATAAACTAGAGAGGAAATGGCAAAACAGTCCACTATCTGCCAATAACACTCCAAATGTGGTCACAAAGAATGAGACATGGTTGAAAAATAACCTAATAATACCATCACTGTGTACTGGAACATGAACAGCACCTAAAGTATTGGGTCTAAATCATGGCTCCATTACTTACTAGCTTTATGATTAGGGACAAGACTTTTAACTTTTCTGAGTCTCAGTTTCTCATCTGCAAAATGAGAACAATACTTGTACCATCTAATTCACAGGTTTGTCACCAGACTTTTTGTCAAATTGTCATATAAAGTAATATCACTGTAAAAACCTTGGAGGCAGAAATTGTGTCTTCTTTCATCTTTGAACCACTAATGGTTACCACAGTGCTATACATATAATATGTAATTAATTAATATTTCTTGACTTCAATAGGAAGCCTTGTATTCACTCTAAAGTCTAACCTCAAATTATCTGTAAACTCACTCCACAACCTTGTCAAAGTCAATCTTTTTTGTGTTTTACTTTCAAATATAGAAAGTCAGGATTATGCATTTTCTTTACATATAGGACTGCTTTCAGGATTGATAAAAATTAAACTTTATAAAATATTGTTTCGAATGTATTATATTAGAATTGTAAGGGAAAAAAAATCATGCTATTTATAATGGGTCACATAATGATTTTCCGTAGTCAAGGGCCTAATGAAGAGAAGTTGGGAAATCAGAAACACAAATCTCCCTAGCTTTGTTAACAGTCATTTTTATAGTAAAACCTGCTTTGAACCTAATATTATGCTGAATTGTGGTCCTTTAGTCAAATTTGGCAGCCTTTTTCCCAGCTGACATCTTTTCATGAAATAGAAATGGGGATGGAGTTGGGATAGCAAGCAATTATTAATTAGAAAATTGAAAATATTGTCTATAAGCATGTGGGCAAGTTCTTCAGAGCCCTCTGACTTTTAGAAGGGAAGGAAAAAAAAAAAACCCTAGAAAGAAAAAAAGGAAAGGAAAGGCAGAAAGGGATGATTTCTATATGGATTGAAAGGAGCAAGTTAAGAAGATTCTGGCAGAATTTTCTTTAAGTTTTGTGGGTGGCAGTAATAGTTATTCTTTCTCACATTTGTCATCAAGCAAATGGGCATTTGTTCAAAGCAGAAGTTCCCTGTTCTCTATCATTCACATTATCCCATTGTTGCTAGGAATTCCCACAATGGAGGGGTTGGCAGATTTGTTGCTGCTGCTGTCAGGAAGATCATCTTCATGCCTTTGGAGGCAAGCCATCTAGCAATCTGCCCCACAGAATACACACCTGGGCATGGGAGTTCAAACTATCTACTCACCACACTGAGCAGAGAAATAAAGAAGAGGGAAGAATACAAAAAATTATTGAAGTCCCTCCTATATTCTAAGTATTAGGTTAAGTATTTTACAGATATCATTATATCTGATACATTACACACAATAACCCTGGGAGATAGGTGTTATTATTTTCTCTATTTTGCAGTTGAGGAAACTGAGGCAGACAGAGATTAAGGGCATTGCCTGGGGACATGGGACTAATAAAGGTTTGAGGCTATATTTGAATTCAGGAACCAGAACTCTTATCTGTTGTGCTATCCAACTGCCCCTCCAAACCAGCCTGAACAAATTTGCCAAAGTGAGTTTCCTGAAGTATAGATCTGCTGATTTTTCTTGCTCAGCATGACGAATATGGAAATATGTTTAGAAGAATTGCATATGTTTAACCTACATCAGATTGCTTGCTGTCTTGGCTAAGAGAGAGAAAAGGAGAAAAATTTGAAACACAAGATTTTGCAAAAGTAAATGTTAAAATTATGTATTTGGAAAAATAAACTATTAAAAATTAAAATTTAGATTTCACCATGTTGCCCCTTGCACTTTTACTTAAGAAATTCCATTGGATCTTTATTCTTTTCAGGATCAATATAAGTTCTGTGTATGGCATTGAGACATTATCATAATTTATCCCTTTCTTTTCTTTATAGGCTTTTTATATTGAAGCAGTCAAATAGGTTCAATGGGTAGTCAGAAAGTCAGTCTTCAAAGCTGACCTCAAATACTTACTATCTGTGTGATCCTGGACAAGTCACCTAATTTCTGCTTGCCTCAACTTCCTCAACTGTAAAATAGATATAATAATAGTATCTATCTTTCTGTGTTGTTGTGCGGATCAAAATTGAAAATCATTTAGTAAGCATTATTCTTATTGTTGTTATTATTATTCTTATTATTTTACTCTCTTCTACATATTCTATGACCTAGCAATTTTGGTATAGTTGCATTTTTTGGATACTAGACTTTACAGCCTGCATCTGTTCTCTTAAATTAGCAAAAAAACGAACCTACCCTCAAGGAACTTACATAAACACAGAGGAGACAACATATGTATATTAGAAGATACAAGATAAATTGAGGGCAAAAGGAATATCCCTTATCTAGAATCAATGATAGGATTAATTTGATTATTGGTTGCAGAACCCTAGATGAAAGCAGTATAAATTATCTGAGATGGCAAGGTTACAAGATGGCTTGGGGCAATAGCTCATGGCACATGACTTATGCCTTTGTTTGGACTTCACTAGACAGACTAACTTGTTAAAGTGAATTTATGCTCCCTTACTTGTCAATCAAGTTCTCTGGGCCCCAGGGTTCATAAGACTATTTTAAGATTTGGACCTGGAAGAGTATTTTAGAGATCTAGGTCAGGCCCACAATTTTAAAGATAAAGAAACTGAAGCCCAGAGAGAGAGAAGTGAATTTCTCAAAAAATCACACGAATAAGGAGCAGATTTGAATTCAGCTTCTCTGACTGCAAAACTTGCCAGTATACTCAATCAAGCTATGTGCAAACAAACAGCCCTGGGCTGCTGAAGCAGAAGTCAGGAGAGCTGAGTTCAGTTCTGTTGCTACCTTGCTAAACAGCTTTGGACAAATCACAAGTGCTCTTGGCTTCAGATTCATAATCAGTTTTTTTTTTTTTTAATCATATATGAGTGGGGATTAGACTAGAAGGATGATTTCTACGTTTCCCTCCAGCTCTAAAAATTTATATAGATCTATGGTTCAAAGATGATATGATGACCAGAATTAAGGGAATGTATGTGATCATTTGAGTGAAAATTGAAAGGAGGGGGATAATGGAAATTAATTCTATGATTGTCTGGCTCTTAGAATTTGAATTTCTCTACATTCTTTGGGGAGTAGACTTTTTTCTTTCTTTCTTTCTTTCTTTCTTTCTTTCTTTCTTTCTTTCTTTCTTTCTTTCTTTCTTTCTTTCTTTCTGGCTAAGAAGGATGATGAGAAGAACCTCTTGATACACTATATTGATACACTTTCTATGGAACAAAACTTGTGCACTTTGGCTCTCTGGGGAGGGGCACTTGCTCTGGCCACTTCCTCAAGTGTCTCAGTGACCAGGACCTGTGTCAAAAATTTTTGGTATTTGATTTGGATGAGTCATATGCTATTTTGGTTATGAGAAATCCATTTTGAGGTAGACTGAAGTAGGCTTTGGGAAATAGTCAATACAAGTCAATACAATACAATACAATACAATTTCCTTTGGGTTGCAAACAAGATAGAAAGTTTTCACCCCTTACTCCAACATTTATGGTAATGAGAATATACCCATTTGTCCCAAGTCTCTATCTGATGTAGGGTTGAACATTCTATTAAACATTCTTTATTTCCTGATTGCCAAAATATATCCCTTCAAAACCATTTTGAAGGATTGCTCAATAAATCTTCAAGGTTTTTTTTCTGGGCTTGAGTTTCTGCAGTCAAGTTTTCTCAATACCACCCTTCTTTCCCAGGATACACTGGAGTCAACAACAGCAACAACAATGATAACAACAACAATCCAGCTAGATACCTCAACTCAAGTTTTTGTTCCAAATTCTTGCATTTTATTTTACACACACACACACACACACATACACACACACATCTATACACACACACACACATTTGTGTTTATAGATGTGTGTGTGTGCAACTAGCTATAAATTTCTAGTCTTTGAACCAGACTAAAGAAATATGCATAGACTGGGGTATTTGGTCATCAGTATCTTAGTATGGATTTATTTATAATAGCCTCTCACTCTGTGAGAAGAGTGGCTGAGATCATGAGGCAATAGGAGGCTAATGGAGGGGAGCACACAGAAAAGGCAGATCTCAGAGACCATTTAGTTTAATCCCTCAACATATAGGTAGAGAATTGAGGTCCTGAGAGGTAAGTTGGTTTATTTAAGGTCACACAGAGGTTTTTCTAACTCCCAAGTTGGCTATCTAGTATATCATGCTCTTTTTCATGTGTCTATTTGTATTCACACCCTTATGTTTGTATACATGTCTATGTCATGGTCAAACATGAATATTCTCTATTGACTTTTTAATTTTAAAAGGTAAGAAAAAGAGAGTCTTTTACAATGTATATGGTCTCCCTTTGATTATAAAATTATAAAATCTGAGTGAAATTAGAGTAACTTTTTAATTTCATGCAGTTAATTTAGCTTTGAGAAAGCTAAAGCAGTCTTCTCTTCTGTTCAATTTAAACAGGTTGAAAAATTAAGAAACATAATTTAGAGGATAAAGGCTCAGGATGAGGATTTATCAGATTGTTCTTGCTGCCAAGAGTATGTAGAACCATCTAACCTTTGATGCTGAGAGGTCTCTAGCCTCCAGAGCCCTGGAGTCTAGGGCAGATGCTCTTTCTTTGGCTAGACCAGTTGGCATTTCTACACGTGTATGCATCTCAGCAAGTAATCTCCTCTAGAGAAGAATTTTTGAAAAGTTAAATTTTATCAGCTCAAAAAAAAAAAAAAAACCAAAACCAACTCATAAAATGAGTCTGTGAGTTTTGATTTCATCCATTTGGGGAAAAGAAGAACTAAGTGAACTTGTGTGATGGACCTTGATCTCAGATTCTTTGATTGCTGAGACAACCAAAGAAGTTTTGTTGCCAAATACCCATATGCAAACTTTCAGACAAAGATACCACTGACTCTCAAATTAAACACCAAGCTCTTAGAGATCAGAGACAATACCTATTGATTTAGCTTAATATACTTCTTAGCACAGAACTCTGTGTAAATGGAAGAACATAAAAATACAACTGGTGACTAGTTACATACAAATTATCATGACTGTTCCTCTCCTATTCAAGTAGCTACAGTGGTTCCCTATTGCCTTCAGAATAAGTTAAGCTCCTTTATGTTATTATTATTTTTTGTCTTTGGCCAATTGCATATTTGTTTGTATTTTCAAATTCTTCACGATTTGGCCCCTCTTGTCTTTTCAGTTTTTATGTCACATTATTTCCCACAATTTACTCTATATTGCATTTAAATTGGCCTACTTGCAAAATTTTTTAATACATATTATTCTGTCTTCCACCTTCATGACATTGCTCAGAGTGTCTCTCCTCAAGACTTTGAATAGCTCAAAAGGTTGGCCTGGCAACTCATATTTTCCCAGTGAAGACCAACCACAAGGTAAGACAGAAACAGAAATACTGAGGGAAAATGACCCAGAAAGGTCAGATTGCCACAGCCACATTGTTCTACCATGAAAAAGTCTGCTCTATTGACTTATATTTTCCCTTTTCTCTGCTTTCCTTTTAATTTTGTGTCATCAATGCTGTAACTAGAGTATAGTGGGTTAATCACTTATTTAACAAGTTCTATTTTTCCTTGACTACAGATAGCCTAATTTTGACATGAAGACTAATGACATTCTTGGGGCTATTGGGAGCAGCCAATGTCTTCCTACAAGTCAATTACTCTGTTCTCTTAAAATATCATTTTATCTAATTCTGAACCTCTTTGAATGGACCTGAACTGTGATGAATATTTTAAATTTAAAATTACAAAGGAGAAAAAAAACTGCAAAGTGAATACTTTAAGTTTTATCAAAATTATAAACAAGGAGAGAAAAAAAATTTCAAAGTAACACTATCCCATCTCTGAATTTTTATTTACAGTAAATTATTGTTGCTTCAAAAAACATTATAAAAGCTGTTATCTGTTAATTTCTCATTACACTAAAGTTTTAAGTTAGTTATATTTGTAACTCCAACTGTAAGTACTCAGGGCTCTCACTAATAAATGTTGCTGCCAGGGAGATGCAGAGCATAAGATTGAATTGGTGGAATTGTTGAGCAGGTGACAAATGATGATTAAAAAAGTAAGACTGCTGTACCAAGAAATATGATTTGTTAACTTGTTTTGACAAGTGCAGTTTAGCTTTAATTGTACGTGATAACAATTCAGAAGAGACGTGGTAATGTAGGAAGATATATTTTGCAAAGGTGATCTAAAACTACCTCAAGACAGTGCACTTTTCTCAAGTCTTTGCTGAGAAATGAGGTGTGACATTGCCAACTTTCCATGCTGCAAATGGTAATGTTTGTAGATTAACAGAGGGAGAACGAACCTCCGTCTCAGATTCCATTGTACCGTCTGCTTGACTGACACAGGGATTTGCTTAATCACCACCGATAATTGTGTACCTACTACTTTTCAATTTACAGAAAGCAACTTGATAATTTTGCATTTTCTGTAGCAAGAAACAGACTCATGGCCTGTATTCATTTATATTCTTCAGCTCCATTTTGGGTATAGTCCAGGGTCCTTTGCCACCAATTACGTATGCATGGCTTGTTTCAAATCAAGACAAGTGCCAGGATCCACCTTGTTTTGTTGCTTCTTGTTGATTTGCAATATTATGAGCCTTCTCAGCTATCTACTGGAAATGTGGTTAGCATTGCATAAAATATTTAGGAAAACCTTAAAAAAAATCAAAAGGCAACCCTATAGCAAGCCTTTATTCCTACCCTAGAGAAATTGCATCTCCCTCTACCCCCATTTTCAATACATTCATAATAGGAAATTGAGAGAAAAACTCTCTTTTGACTGTTTGATATCAAAAGCTCCATAAACATTTCAGTAGAATTGCTATTTAATCTCAGATGCTTTTCTGCTGCTTTAGATATAATCTCCTATTTTCCTTTTCTAATCCAAGTAGGCCTAATTATTTCTACATAATGTAAAAATTTGCATATAAATTATAGATGAGAAAGGAGGATACCCACAGAAAGCAATTGTATATATAGACGGACTTCCTTTCTCTCCCCCCTCCTCCCCCACCTCCCATTCTATTAGTTTAAGTTTCAGGTGATACAATCTTTCTTTAAACTTCTCCCAGGATTACTTTGCATTATTCCTTATTTGCTCTTTGCAAAGCCTCTGCCGATGAAAGGTTATTTACTATAGTCCTTGCACTTGCAAAAACTTAATAGGAAAAAAATACTTGTAAGCAGCACAGTGATATCTGTCACAGTTGCAATAATTTGGTTTCAAAAAGCTGTCTGATCCCCTTTCTTTTCCAGGGAAGATGCCCTGCAGATGTGGAAATTGCATGTGTACAACTCAAATGGACAGAAAATGACCCCTGGACAGTGAAAAGGGAAGAATTGCAACATATGCTTTGAATAACAAGTTATAATCCAAATGCCCAGCAATGAGGAAGATATCTCCCCTAAGAGTTTTTCCTTAAACTACTGAGGAAGAGTGAATTTTTGACTTGCTTGGGGATTTTAAATAGTTTTGTTTTTGTTTTTTAATGTTTCTTACCACCTAAGCAGTCATTGACATAACTAGAAATACAGTTTCCACAAAGAAGCTGTCAGGAAGAACTCATTTATTCTTTTTGTTGAGGGATAAGTTAACCCACAAGACAAAGCTAAATGTAAGTATAGAGTCTGAAAGAACAAGATTAGATTGAAATGGGAATTGCAAGTCAAGGAAATATTTAAGTTAGATTTTCTAATCTTATTCAAGTAACAGTTAATATGAATCTACCATCAATAGGTAGTATGGCACACTGGCAAGCACCCTTATTTTGGAGATCAAGAAAACAGTTCAAATCCTACATCAAGATGTTCATTGCTAGTTATGTTTCCCTGGACTTTAGTTTTCTTATCTGTACAGTAAAGGGTTTTGATTAAATAACCTTTAAATGTACAAGCATTTAAAAGTAACTGTGCTTGTTAATGAGGAAGATACAAAAGAAATGAATAATAGTCCTTATTCTCAAGAATTTTCCATTATATTTTGGCATTCATAATGGTGAAAATAATTAAAAAAAATTTTAAACACAATTGTGATTTCAATAAAATAGGGAGAGCCCAGTGAGAGGTTTTTATTCTACCAGTGTAAGGTAGTACCTACTTTATAAGATATTGTCTCAGAGAGTTGCCTAGGACATGAAGAGGTTATGTGTGCGTAGTATTTGTGAGTGCAAAGTAGCCTTATTTCTAACTCTACAACAATGCCTGTACTAAGGAAATAAAACACACTAAGTATTTGAAAAGATAAACTCCCAGGAGAAAGAACTAAAGTCTTTAGAAAGTCCCTGGGTAGAAACTTTGAAAGCCCTGGGAAGCAGCAGTGAGTAATAGGCAATTACTATAGCTTAAAAACAAATAAACAAAAATAACAATATCAAACCAATCCTGGACATGATATGAAATTGGCTTAGATCTTTTAGAACCAGAGTACAAAATGAAATTAATACTTGATCTACGAAGGATCAGTCAATCACTTCCTAAAAAAGATCTACTATACCTACCCTCAAGGAAGTTAACAATGTAATGCAGGCAAGATGACACATGAAACAAAGGTTAAAAAGGTTTGGGGAGT
Organism: Antechinus flavipes; assembly: GCF_016432865.1. Classification (NCBI taxonomy): domain Eukaryota; kingdom Metazoa; phylum Chordata; class Mammalia; order Dasyuromorphia; family Dasyuridae; genus Antechinus; species Antechinus flavipes. The sequence goes on from NC_067400.1 coordinate 91,224,298, forward strand.
GTCCTTGGGCATAAGAGCAAGATGGAAAAGTTCAAATGGTAGGAAATGCAGAGATGACTGTATTGGACACCTTCCTTAAATGGAGATTTAGGGAAGAACTCTTCCCTCCATCATCCATTCAGAGGTGTTCCAAAAGCAGAGGGTGCTGGGGAGGTGTGAGGATCAAAGTTAATGGGATCTTGCAGGATGATTAGATTTATGGGGTCAGTATCAGAAGTTCAAAGGAACATAGTTATGTAGTTGGATAGGTTATTGTCAGCCCTGGTAAAGCACATTAATCTTTAAAGCTGATGTTCTTGTCTACTTTTGAGATTCAAGGCTCTGGGAAAGTTGTCTAACCCTTTTTGAGCCTCAGTTCAGTTATCTCATCTGCAAAATGGGAATCCATCATCCTTATAGTACTTTCCTTTTAGAGTTGTTGTCCATTTAGTGTTTTAGAAGTTTGAGATATTGTTTTTCTTTTTATAGCTCTGTGAGAGTTGGTGTTGTGATAGACATGTAGAGTAGGAGTATCCAGCTTGGAGCCTTAATACTTGCGGTCAGGTGTCATCACAAAAGAAACACTGCCTCTTCTGATTATGGGTCTGATAGGGCCCATTAGACTGATGCAGTAGTACTGATGGCGGCCACTTCTATCATCCTGTCATTTAAAGTATTTTTCAAGGGGAGGCCATTTGTCTTCTTACTTTGTGTTTTCCCCCTTCAGAGGGTGGCCCCACTCCCCACACTCTCTGGGTACTGACAGGAAATAGACTGAGAGTCCCTCCCTGATGTAGCACATACTGACTTCATGAAGTACAATAGTCTGGCATTGTCTTTCTTTCTTTTTTTCTTTCTTTTTCTCTCCTCTCTCTCTCTCTCTCTCTCTCTCTCTCTCTCTCTCTGTGTGTGTGTGTGTGTCTGTCTCTCTTTCTCTCTCTTTCTCTTTCTCTCTGTCTCTCTCTCTCTTTCTCTCTGTCTCTCTCTGTCTCTTTCTCTCTCTCTCTCTGTCTCTCTCTCTTTCTTTCTCTCTCTGTCTCTCTCTTTCTCTCTCCTTTCTCCCTTCTTTTTTCTTTCTTTCTTTCTTTCTTTCTTTCTTTCTTTCTTTCTTTCTTTCTTTCTTTCTTTCTTTCTTTCTTTCTTTCTTTCTTTCTTTCTTTCTTTCTCTCTCTCTCTCTCTCCTTTCTCCCTACTTCTTTCTTCTTTCTTTCTTTCTTTCTTTCTTTCTTTCTTTCTTTCTTTCTTTCTTTCTTTCTTTCTTTCTTTCTTTCTTTCTTTCTTTCTTTCTTTCTTTCTTTCTTTCTTTTTTTCTTTCTTTCTTTCTTTCACTGAGGCAATTGGGGTTAAGTGATTTGCCCAGGGTCCCACAGCTAGAAAGCGTTAAGTGTCTGAGGTCAAATTTGAACTCAGGTTTTCCTGACTTTAGGACTGTTGCTCTATCCACTGCACCATCTAGCTACCTCTTGTCTTTTTCAAAGAATAGAAAACTTCTCCTCTAGTGTGACTACCAAAACTAACTACTACTATTAATTGTCATATGAGGGAACTTTGTGATAGGCATTCGAAGAGCAACCTGCTACCTAATGGAAACAAGACTTCTTCCTTCACTCAATAACCTGGTATTATAACCTCACTAGTTCATTGCTCAATTTTCACCAGGTGTAGCACATGGATTATCAGAGAGATGTTAATATCCCAATCTCTACTGGAAGCATCCCAGAGTCGCATTCTACTTCTTGGCATCTCTAGTAGATATCTTCCTGGTATAAGATATTATCTGTCCTACCCATATTCCCTAAGGTCTTCTGGGTACTGCTATCTGCCCTACTTCTTTCTTTGAAAAAGTATTACCTGTCTTTTCTATCATAAACATGAATCTTCTTTTATATTTTCCTCTTGTTCCACCCAATTAGAATATGAGCTTTTTGAGGACAGGGGGTCTATTTGTGTTCCCTACACTTAGCACAGCACTTTGCTCAGAGTAAGCTTAAATGTATTTCTATCCCATCCTGAAATCTTTCTCTGTAACTAACTTGGGGGTGGGGATGAGGAAGGAGGATCACTTTTTTTACTTTCCACTACATAATCTAGGTGATGTAGTATATAGAGTACTGAGCCTGGACTCAAGAAGACATCTTCCACTGTTCAAATCTGGCCTCAGACATTTACTAGCTGTCTGATTCTGGACAAGATTTCTAACCCTGTTTGTTTTAGATTTTTCATCTATGACTTGGAGAAGGAAATCATATTTTTGCCAAGAAAACCCCAAATAGGGTCATGAGAAATTGGACACAATTGAACAACAGAAACAACAATACAAGGTATTGGAATAAGTTATGAAAATTAAGAATACATATACATGCATTCAGAAAGTATCAAAAACCTAACCCATCAATATAGGTTGTATTATTTTAAAAAAAAGGAGCAGATTTATCTCTTTATAACTATTTTTCAGTTTGTCCACTTCACCAAATGACAATGGTTTGCTAGTCCAAGGATTTGGATTCTGGTTTAATTCTGTCCTTAACTAACTAACTAACTGCATTACTTTTGACAATTCAGTTTGTTTCTTTTAGGCCTCAGTAGCACAGAGGGTTACTGGGTAAAGTGACTTGCCCAGAGTATTAGACTGGATAATTTCTAAGGACTTTTCCAATTGTGAGTCTATGATTCTATGGTGATGTATAGTTATAGTGAGGAGGAATCTAGTTGGTGTTTGTGAGTATAGAGTGCTCATCCTTAAATCAGGAAGTTATGAATTTAAATAGCAACTTACACACTTCCTATCTATGTGATACCAGGCCAGAACTATTTGCCTTAGTTCCTCAAATAGGAAAGACACTGGAGAAGAAAATAGGAGAACACTTTAATATATTTGTCAAGAAAATCTCAAAAACAAGTCCATGGACTTAAGAAGAATCTTACATGATTGAACAATAACAATATCTATACCTCAAATTCATGCTTTCAAATTTTCTTGAGTATAGATGGATTTCTTCTCCAGAGAGATCGTCTATCTCTCTAAAATCTGTCAAACTGTTTCTAGTGATCCTTAGTTCATTTCTATAAGACATTAGATCTTGTCTTGTGGAAATTAAGAATACATATACATGAACACATGAAGTATCAAACAATCTGACCCATCAATATAAGTTGTATTATTTAATTAAAAAAAAAGTTTGTTGAATATTTAGTCAAAGTGGCACTATGATGCAGATTATAGAAGGAAATTAGTTAGGAACAGCCTCAGATGACAAATGCTATTGTCCTTAACTACTGGAAGTGATTTTTTAAAAAAGCTTCTAGAATCCCTAATCACCCTGGTCCTGATCAAGAATAATTTTCCTGGTCTTGTGAGCAGCTCTTGGGTAAGTCCAACTTGAATATCACTGAATGAATGGCAGACAGGAAAGGTCTCTGTAAAAGAGAAAATGGCACAGAGAATTTGAAGGGAGATCAAATGAGATGACAGGCTAAGAAAGTATTATATTGAGAGGAGAAGGGAGTGGGAGCAGTAAATTGAAATGTATAGATGAACAAAGAAAGCCAATATCTTTAATGAAGAAAGTGCTCTGGGAAGAAAAATTGGAAAGATTGGTAGTGTAAGAAATTGTTAAACTCACAAAGAAAAGGGCAAGAATTAGATAGGGTTAAGAGGAGAGAATGGAGACTTCAGATGCTAGAAAAAATGAAAACGGAGAAGGCAAGGTAAAGAGGAGAGAGATGTTAGAAATTCAACTTTTGAATCAGGCCATACAGGATATGGAGAAGACCGAATCCCTGAAACCAGTATCAATTACTGTGCTTTGTGTAGAAGAGAAAGAAAAGGCACTCTCAGCCTGTCTATAATGTGTAAATTGCTTTTAGTCACTCTCCCTAGGAAAGCAAGATAGTGTCAGTTTGGAAGTTGTTAGCTTGCCAATTCTATTGTCAACTAACCAGGACATTTGGGCATGGATGTGCTGAAATTCCATTTTGGAGTTTTCAGACATAAATTCCATCCAGAGATAGACCTCTGTCTGGAAGAGAGGGGCATGATGCATTTTGTGAACCTTCTTTAACTATCTTTAAAAACTTGTTTTCTTGGAGAATCTTAAGGAAAAGTTTTTAATGGACTTGTCTATCTAAGTGTGTAGAGATAAGTGAAATAGTGATACCACATCCAATAGCTAACAGCAATTATTTCAAAAACTAAAAGGTTAAAAGCCATATGCAGGGATATATTAATTGCATTTATTAAACTCCTTTTAGGAACTTATTGCTGTTTTAATGGGAAGAATACAAGGATGAATAAGGCTGATTTTTCTCCCCAGAAGCTAATAATTTTGTGGGAGAGAAAACATGTATACACACACACACACACACATACATAAATCATTAAATAAAATATCATGATATAACATTGGACTTTGAGAAAGGAAGATTTGGATTAATATTCAAAGTTTGTCTCTCACACTTATTGGCTATATGATCATGGCTAGATCACTGAGATTTTTTGAAATTTTATTTTCTTGTCAATAAATTAGGGTAATAATTGTTATAAAAGTTACCTTAAGATGTCTTGTGAGATCTGAATGTACAGAAATGTGTGGTAAATGCTTTGTGAATTCTAAAGTGCTATATAAATACCACATTGTGTTATTAGGTGAAAAACACACAAAATTTCAGTTTAGAGGTTGAGGATGAGGAGGCCATTTTTCAGTCAGGGATTTAGCAGGGAAAATGTCAAAAAGGAGGAAATGAAAGTTGGACACAGTAGTATTCCAGGTTAAGGGAACACCAAAGACTAGAATATGGAAGGTTTTCACTGAATAGAGAATAGAACAATTTAGTTATGGTGTAGGTACATGAAGGGAAGTAGTGGAGGATAATGAAACCAGCACATGGGAAGTCTTTTATTTCACAGGATAGAATGTAGAATAACTTAAATTAGCAATATGTAGCTTGTGAAGATTTTTCAATTTGGTAATGATGTGCAGAGGTGCACTTCAGGTAATGACTCTTAATGGTGTCTAGGATGGATTGGGGAAAGGAGAAAAGGAAGTCAAAGTGACTAATTTTAGAGACTATTTCTAATAGTCTATAAATGGTATGATAAAAGTCTAAATGAAGATACTCTCAGTGTGTATAAAGAAGATAGATTTAAAAGATTATTTCATAGGTAAAAATCTTAGAAACTGGGTTTGATACAAGAGAGAAAGAAGAAACCAAAGATTATAAGAATATTTCAAGCATGCCTGATTGGGAAATTTCTGATGCCATAATGAAAATAGGAATTCCGTCTAAGAAGTACATTTGGGTTGTGCTTTCAGAGGTGGAGCCAAGATTGTGGAGTAAAGCCAGGAAGCTGTTCAAACTTTCCCAGTATCCCTTGAGGAGTATTCCTTGGAGCAGTAAAGTCAAGAAGCTGATTGAGCTCTTCTAATTTTCCTCAAAAACCACATGAAATCAAGCCTTTGAACAAAGTCTGGTGGAATGAAACCACTCTCCAGTTCAAGAAGGATTGGAAAAACCTTCAAGAAAGATGAGTATCACTGGAGTGAAAAGGATGTTCAGCCCAATTGAGATAGACTTTGGGAAAGTTTGTGAGAGGGTTTTAATCATAGCAAATCAGCAATTAAGACTTTTAGTCCTAAGAGAGGAACAAATCAATGGGACAGTCCCCAGTACTGGCTCAGAAGCAAATACTGGGAAACCAATCTGTTTCCTGAAAAGAGAAATAAACTCAAGGAACCCCTATGCTCAAAGCCAAGGATCAGACCCATATGGGACGCTTGGAACAGCACCTCTTTTGCCCCAGGGACTGAGCTACTATGATAGTCAATTCAGACCAGGACAAAATGTCCACAGAGAAAATTTCAAAGAGTGATAGGAATTAGTCTCAAACCCAAAGAGGCTTTAAAAGCAAATAAGAGAGGAAAGGAGAGGTATACAAGAGAACTTGGAAAAAGAAGGGGAAAAAAAATCTACAAACAAGATTCAAGAGAATTATAGAAAGGTAAACAGGGGAAAATGTGTATTATTTAAAGGTGAAATTGTTTAAATCTTTAGATGGGAAAATGATATGTGTAACTCTTGAGAACTGTATTTGTTACTGGAGCAGACAGAGTGGGATATCACATGGACTGAGGATGTGATTGTGGACTCTGATGTGATGATATCAAAGCAAAAAAGACATTAAGAGGTGGGAAAAGGTTTGTACTGGAAGAAGAGGAAAGGGAAAGGCAATGGGACAAATTAGATCACATGAAAATGTACAAAAGACCTGTTACAATGGAGGGAAAGAAGGGAAAAGAAAAGATAGGAGCTTGATGGAAGAGAGAGTAGAAACACTAGGAAAAAAAGGTAAGAGAAGGGGGTGGTATGATGAGATAAAGTAGTAGGTGGAATGGGTTAAAAAACAAAACACTACTAAGGAGAGGGTGGAAAGAGAACCAAAGTACATACAGGGAAGAAAATTGGATAGAGATAAATACAGAGTTATTAAATCATAAGTGTGAATGTAAATGGGATGAACTCTCCTAAAAAACAGAAACAAATAGCAGAGTGGATTAAAAAACACAATCCTATAATATGTTGTTTACAAGAAACACATCTAATACAAAGAGAGTAAAGGTAAAAGGCTGAAACAGAATTTATTATACTCCAGCTGAAGTAAAAAAAAAAGCAGAGGTAGAAATTCTGATCTTAGATAAGGCAAAAGTAAAAGCAGATCTATTTAAAAGAGATAAGCAAGGAAAGTACGATAAAGGGTACCATAAACAATGGATAGGCACTAAATGCTAGGGTAGCCAAATGCTTAGAGAAGATTTTAAGTCAATTACAAGAAGAAATAGACACAAAACCATATTACTGGGGAACCTCAACATACCCTTCTCAGAATCAGACAAATCTAATCATAAAATAAAAAGGAAAGAAATGAGGGAGGTTAGTAGAATTCTAGAAAACTTAGATATGATAGACCTCTGGAAGAAAATTGAGTAGGGACAGAAAGGAATACACCTTTTTTTTTTTTTTTTTGGCAATACATGACCATGTATTAGGGTATAAAAACCTTACAATCAAATGCAGAAAGACAGAAATAGTATGCTTCCTTTTCAGACCACAAAAAATATATTCAATAAAGGGGTGGGGAAAGATGAAGTATAAACCTTTGGAAATTACATGATCTAATGCTAAAGAATGAATGGGTCAAACAACAAATCACAGAAACAATCCATAATTTTACCCAAGAGAAGGACAATAATGAGACAACATACCAAAACCTATGAGATGCAGCCAAAACATTTATTAGGGGAAATTTTATATCTCTAAATAGCTATGTGAATAAAATAGAGAAAGAGGCCAATGAAATGAGATGCAACTAAAAGAGCTAGAAAAGAACAAATTAACCCTCCCCAATTAAATAACAAATTAGAAATTATGAAACAACAGAGATTAATAAAATTGAAACAAAGAAAACTATTTAACTACTTAATTGAACTAAGAATTGGTTTTATGAAAAAACCAAAAAATATTTATAAACCTTTGATGAATTTGATTAGAAAAAGGAAAGAAAAAACCCAATCACTGGCATCAAAAAAGAAAAGGGTAAACTTACAATGAAAAAGAAATAAAAAAATAATTAACAGATATTCTGCTCAACTATATGGCAGCAAGTCTGACAATCTAACCAAAATGGATGGATATTTACAAAAATATAAATTGCCCAGGGTAACAGAAGAGGAAACAAATTACTTAAATATTTCCATTTTATTATTCCCATTATTTTTATTATATCCCATTTAAATATTCCCAAAGGTAATACACTATTACCAAGTGGGATTTATACCAGGAATGCAGTGCAGATTCAATATTAGGAAAAGTATCACCATAATTGGCCATATCAATAACAAAATCAACATAATTCATATGATAATCTCAATAGCTATAGAAAAAGCTTTTGACAAAAAACAAAATAAAACAGTACCCATTCCTCTTAAAAACACTAGAGAGCACAGTGATAAAGGGAGTTTCCCTTAAAATAATAAATATCCATTTAAAACCAATAGCAAGCATTATTTTTAACGGTTAGAAGCTGGATGAATTCCCAGTAAGATCAGGGGTGAAACAAGAATGCACATTATTCTGTGATTCAATATTGTATTAGAAATACAAATTTAGCTATAAGGAAAAAAAAGAAATTAAAGGGATTAGAATAGACAATGAGAAAATTAAACTATCCCTCTTTGCAGATGATATACTTAAAGAAGCCTAGAAAGTAATCCCTAAACCTGGAAAACCAAAAACAGAAACAATTCACAGCTTTTGCAAAGTTGCAGGATATAAAATAAATCCACACAAATCATCAACATTTCTTTTTATTACCAAAAAAAGCCCATCAGCAAGAGAGAAAAAGAGAAGTTACTTTTAAAATAACTAGACAAAATAAAATATTTGAATGTCTACCTGCCAAGATAAACCCAAGAACTATATGAACACAATTACAAAACACTTCTCACACAAATAAAGTCATATCTAAACAATTGGAAAAATATCAATTGCTCATGGGAAGCCAGAACTAATATAATAAAAATGACAATTCTGCCTAAATTTAAGTACTTGTTCAATGCCATACCAATCAAATTGCCAAAAATTATTTTATAGAACTAGAAAAAATGACAAAAATTGTCTGGATGACAAAAGGTCAAGAGTTAATAAAAAAAAATACAAAGTATTGTGGCTTAGTATTACTGAACCTAAAACTATTATAAAATTAGTCATCAAAATCATTTGGTACTAAGAAAAAGGAAAGAAAAAACCCAATCACTGCATCAAAAATGAAAAGGGTAAACTTACAATGAAAAAGAAATTTAAAAATAAATGAGGTATTTTGCCCAACTGTATCACAAGTTTGACAATCTAACCAAAATGGATGGATATTCACAAAAATATAAATTGTCCAGATTAACAGAAGATGAAACAAATTACTTAAATATTTCCATAAGACTGGTGGATCAGTGGAATAGATTAGATACATTAAGAATAATAATCAAGGCCTATAATAATCCAGTATTTGATAAACCCCTAAACTCTAGCTTCAGGATAAGAATTAGCTATTTGACAAAAATTTCTAGGAAAATTGGAAAATGATGTTAGAAACTCTCCACAGACCTATATTTCATATCCCATACCAAAATAAGGTCATAATGGATATATTAATTGGGCATAAAGGATACCATAAACAAATTAGGAGAGCAAGGGATAATTTACCTATCAGATCTTTAGAGAAGGGAGGGATTTATGACCAAAGAAGATTTAGAGAACATTATGAAAGGCAAAATAGACAACTTTTATTATACTAAATTAAAAAGTTTTTGCACAAACAAAACCAACACAGGCAAGATTAAAAGGGATGTACAAAGTTGGGAAAAATCTTTACAGTCAGTGTTTCTGATAAAGGTCTCATTTCTAAAATATAGAAAGAACTGTGTCAAATTTATAAGAACAAAAGTCATTCTCCAATTGATGTGGTCAAAGGATATGAACAATTTTCAGATAAGTTGAAGCCATCTATAATCATATGAAAAAATCCTCTAAATCACTATTGATGAGAGAAATGCAAATTAAAACAACTCTGAGGTAACATCTTACAGCTCTCAGATTGGCTAACATGACAGGAAAAGATAATGACAAATGTTGGAGGAGATGTGGGAAAACTGGGACACTAATGCATTGTTGGGGGAGTTGTGAAGTGATCCAACTGGAGATCAATCTGGAATCCAAACAGTTATAAAACTGTGCATACCCTTTGACCCAGCAGTGACACTACTGGCTCTGTATCCCAAGAAAATCATAAAGGAGGGGGAAATACATGTGCAAAAATATTTGTAGCAGTTCTTTTTGTGCTGGAAAATAATTGGAAAATGAGTAGACACTCATCGATTAGGGATTGGCAGAATAAGTAATATTGTTGTTCTATAATAATATGGTGAACAAGCTGATTTTAGAAAGGCCTGGCAAGATTTACATGAATTGATGCTGAGTGATTCAAGCAAAACCAGGGATACATTGCAATCAATAACAGCAAGAATGTGTGAGGATCAACTATGAAAGACTTGGTTTTTCCCAGTGGTTCAGTGATCTAAAGCAAACCCAAACATGGTGGACAGAAAATACCATCTGCATCCAGAAAAAGAATTATGGAGATTGAATGTAAATCCACAAATGCTATGTTCACTTCTTTTTTCTGTTTTTTTTTCTTCCATGATTTTCCTTTATGCTCTGATTTTTCTCTCCTAACATGATGCATAAAGTAATGTGTATTAAAAATAAATAAATTTAAAAAAGAATAAAAATAATTGTAAAATAGAAGTACATTTGATTAGAAAGATGATGCACTTGTTTTGAACATTTCAATAGAAAATCTAGATGAAGATTCTCAGGAGGGATTTGGAAATACACTTTAGCAAAGATTTGGTAATCATCTGCATAGTTGTATAATTTAATCCACTAGAATAGTCCAATAAATATTGAATTGTTTTGAAATCATTAAAAAAAATCATCAAAGAGTGTAAGGACAGAAAAGAAAAGTAATAAGGGCAGAACTTTGAGCAGTGTCAATATTTTAGTGGGGAAGGAGATAGAACCAGTAGAGGAGATAAATATGACAGAGAATTAAGATAAGTAGGAATGATACAAAAATAACAATTGAAGAGGATTTTGAAAATGGACAAAAGAGTCAAATAGTGCCAAAAGATCAAGGAGGTTGAAGACTGAAGGAAAGGCCACAGTAATTTGATGATTTAGGAATTCATTAGTGACCTTTGAAAAGACAGCTGCAATAAAGTGGTAAGGGTAGAAACTAGATTACAATAATAGCTGACATTTGTAGTTCTTTACAAAGTACTTTATATAGATTATCTCATTTGATCCTCCCATCAACTATATTAAGTAGGTGCTACTGATATTGCTATCCACATCTTCTAAAAAAGAAGCCTGAAACTCAGAGAAGTAAAATAATTTGCACATGATCACATAGCTAGCACATGCCAGAAATGAAACCTGAATCATTTCTCTTTTGCCTTCCAGTCCTTCTCTTCATTCCTTCTTTCCATAAGACCCTATAAAATGTCATGGCAATGGGGTTAAAAGAGTGGGGGATGGGAAAATAAAGGTGGCAAAAGCAAACCTTATAATAAATAAGCAAAAGTTTATAATAAAGGGTAAAATACCATCTTCAGGAGATTGTAAGACCAAGGGATGATTTTCTAGTGTGGGCAGATAAGCATGTCATTTAATTTAAAGTTTCTTTTCTTCCTCCATTCTTTCTTTCCTCTTTCCCTCCCTCCATTTCTATCTCCCTTCCTTCCTTTCTTCTTTCCTTTTCCTTTCCTTATTGTCTCCCCCTTTCCTTCTCCCTTGCCTTTCTTCCTTCTATAGGGAACAAGAAAGAAAAAGTTAAAAAATATATAGAAAGGGATTTCTGAATAGCATTCTGACATTGACTAATGTACACATCCTAGTAAATGTGTTTTCTTTCTGACACCTTAGGAATTTTTAAAAAAGGAATGCTAAAATACTTCTTAGGCAAACCTCACTATACTTGAAGATTCTCTCACAAATGTACACCTGTTAAATTTGTGGCTTTGTTATGGCTGCTGAAAATGTTACTGGTGGTAGTTCAAACTCACAATCCATTTCATTCATTCCTGTGTAGTAGCAAGAACAATTTCCAAAGAGCCTTTCAAAGGCAATTACTTAAAAAGCTATGGCTACACTTACTTCATGAAGCAAAGAACTGAGAAAATTATCCAGATAATTCACTTTTTTGAGGCAGAAAGTATATTTAACAAAAAAGAAGAGTATAAATTATCCAGATAATTACTTCAATTCACCACTGTTCATTGTATACACGTATTAGAGACATTCCAGGAATAGACCAAAATTGAACTGGTGACCTAAAGGCAGCTGTCTTTACAACCCATTACTTATCTTTTGGGCCATCTAGTCTCAGTACATTAGTTTTCTGTTATGGCAGAATTTTTGAGCTCTCTTTCTGCCTGACCTATCCATTCTTCCCCAGAGGAGGAGGAGGACAACAGAGCTGAATGTCTGTATAAGTGGATGGGTGGGGATAGAAAGGGGCTGAGTGGTGTTCTAGAAATGGCAAGAAGGTCCTTTACTGTGACAAGTCTCACTGCATAAAAATGATTTGTGTGTGCACATGATAGCTTTCTTTCTAGCCTCCTTCTGACACTTGGGAGTTTACTTCATCATAGTTACTCATGTACCTTAGCAGAGAAATTACAAATGAAGCAGAGAAGAAATAAGTGAGAGCATCTCTGAGTTTGACAAGCCGAAGCAAAGTTAAAACAACTATGACTATTGCTTGTGTGACAGTTCTTGAAGCTGCCATCTGAGGCTTCTAGGGCTTTTGTCAATGAGGTGTTTTAGCAGAAAAACAACAGAATTTTAGTTTCATGACAAAATAAAATACTTTGTGCTTTTGTACATTTGTGCTTTTATCTCTTTCAGGCTAACATGAGTCTGCTCTTTAGGACAGCATCAATGACTAAAAATAAACAAGTGAACAATTAATTTCTTTATGCATGTGACATCAGATACTAAGGCATGTTAAATATATATTTATTTTCCATATCATTAATCAACTGAAATCTGTTTTTTTCCTTACTTGATGATTAGGAAAGCATATCAATTCATAAAATGAAGGGCATGATCATGAATAGGTCTAGACCAGTTTGTTAAACCCAATACTCATGTAGTATACAAGGATAATTGTGGATAATTAATTATTCTAATCCAAAGTGTTGAACTTTAACCTTTAAAAATATCCGCTATAGATGAATTTCTAATTTGTATGAAAGAGAATGCATTTCCAAGATTTCAAGGATTAAAACAGTATTTATTTATCACCTACTATGAGCCAAGCACTGTTTTAGGCATAAAAGATATAGATATCCTTGCTCTCAAGTATTTTGGATTAATAAAGGGAGACAGCACTTGTGGTAGAGAATTGGTCAAGGAGGGAAGTTTTGATCTGGTGAATTACAGGGATGATGAGGAGCATAAGACAATTGTTTGGCATGCTCTTTCAGTAGCAAGGGCAATTTTATTTGATTAATTCTTCCAGAGGAATAATGAGAGGTTGCATGGTTGCATGCATGTGTGTGTGTGTGTGTGTGTGTGTGTGTGTGTGTGTGTGTGTGTTTAAAAAACAGGGTAGAAAGGGAAGGGAAATAGAATATAAAAAGACAAGAATCTAATGAATAAACATAAATGAGGAAAGATATTCTAGGGGGAAGCAAACTCTTACCTTGTGACTTGAATTCTATTCCCAGTTAAAGTACAAAATACAATTATATATATATATATATATATATATATGTATATATATATATACTTATATGCAATATGTTAATATTATATAAATTATATATGTATATATAATTACATATATGTAAACTCCACAAATTTATACATTTCAAATAACATTTTTGATGATGAACAAAAGTAAAAATGAAAGTCAAGAATTATTCAGCAAATTGACTAATCCAGATATTTTAGACCTCCAAGTAGTTCTTACAGTCAGAATTATTGATTTATGTATCTTAAAGTAATAGAAAAATTAGTAGTACATCTTTTCCATTTACCTTGAACAGATTCAATATCTTTGTCTTTAACTATATCTTCTTAATTTTTTTGTGTGTGTCAAAGACACTTTTGGCATTCTGGTATAGACTGTGGACTCTCATAAAAATGTTTTTAAATGCATAAAAACAAAATAGGACTACCAAGGAAATAAATTATATTGAACCAAAGTAATAAAATATTAAAAAAATAAGTTTAAGGATGTCCGGTTGAGAGCTTCTGCTTTAAAATAAGTCATATTCAATAATTTTGAAGGACTTTATAGCTACAGAGTTCTGCATAATTGTGTTCCCTTCCCAAGAACAAAGTGAACTTCTTTCCCAGTCTACTTGGGCAGAAGGTTCACAAGTTGGAATAGTTTTTGAGAACAAGGACTATTGTTACAAATACTAGAGTAATGCAGAATTTGTTTTTAACTCCCCTTCACAGAAAATAACTCCTGGAATCTTTTACATTTGGCAAATAGGGTTTGTGCCTGACTGAATTTAAATATGACAGGTATAGCTTTTGCCTGAGAAAAGGAATGGTTTTTACATAAGGACTAGCTAGAGCATGGATTTTCAAGGAAATTTCTAGTTAACAAAAATACAAATTGATCAAAATTATTATAAATGAAATTGCAATTTTTGGCATTAATACTCAAAATACATTTAGATTTCTGCATAAGTGCAGGGCTTAAACTTTATATATCTCAGTTGAGAACTGAAGAGATTCAGGAATCAAAATCAAAGTACATGAATAGATATTCACAAAATATGGCTGGGGGAAACAGAAGGAGTGAAAGAGAGGGAGAGAGAGAAAAGAAAAGGGGAAGATATACATTGTTAGAGAGAGAGGCATTAAACTAGTTGATAATAATAACTAACATTTATATAGACCTTTAAGGTTTGCAAAGAACTTTATGTATGCTATTTCATTTAATTATCATAATGACCTCACAAAATAGATGCTATTTTTTATTTCCATTTAACAGAGGAGGAAATCAAGGGACAGAAAAGTTAAGTGACTTGCCCAGAATCACATGACAAATATATGTCTTAAATGTGTACTTAGTAAGTAGAACTCTGGTCATTCTGACTCCAAATCCAACCCTCTATCTGCTTGCACCATTAAACATGAGCAGAGGATTTGTAATCAGATGGTATACATTAGAGGAGGAGCATTATTGTGATCTGCTTTTATCTAACTAGATAGATGTTGATGAGATGTTAATATCTCTGGAGCTGTGTTTCCTCATTAACAGAATCTGACAAACTTTACCTTCCTTCTCAATGAGGAATCTAGAACCTCTTTCAAGGTTGTAATCACATTCTATGCAGTTTACATCATGATGATAACACACTCATAGATGTCATTTTGAAAGTAGTCTCTTTTAATGTCTAAACAGTTTTGAATTGAGAATGTCCTTTCTAGCTAACATCAACAAATCATCTCTAAAATCCTGTCACAAACCCCACTGATGAACTCTCCTCCAAGACTTACTGTTAGAAAAGTAACTTTCACTGTGTGTCTGTTATTGGATAATAAGATCTAGATTCAAAGATATCTACTATCTTTTAGATTTTTAGGTTGTCATTCAACCTATTTGGTCTTTATGTCTTCATCCTTGAAATAAAGGGATTAAACTAGTTCAGGAAGGAGACATGTTATTGTAAATTCTTCCTATGCAGATATATAGAAGGTAAGGTACAAAAATTTACAATCTGAAAAATCAATCTACAAAAAGCCTATCTCAAAGTGCACATTCTCAGAAAGTCTCCTGACAGTTTTCTTTTGTATCTAAGATAGTGCTCAGGATATGATAACTGCTCAGTAAATATTTTTGGCTAACTAATCTGTTTTGAGACTCTCTTTGGATTCAGTTGGAATCCTTCATGTCAAGATTGATACATATGGAAAGATGTAACTTAATAAAAGAAATATCATAGACTTCTACACCAGGTCACTTTTTTGAGGAGTGGGGTAACAATGCAGCTATTCCCTCACTCCTATTTTTAATGAAGTTGGAAATCTTAGCCAACAATGATCAAGATGAGTAGAAGTTCTAAGATATTAAGGCAGTAATGAAGAGACAAACACTTAGAGAGCATTTGTCTCAGTGCAAGGTCATTGTTCATTAATATTGCTGAGAAAGCTTATTAACCACACAGAAAATTCACTTCAACTTATCAAGCTACATGATACTTAAAGTCACTACCTGAATAAAGAATAGGATGAGTACTTTGGGCTCACAGAGCTAAAAATATTACTGTAAACACCAAACCTAACTGATTCTGAAGATGGAATTTGTTTTTACTTTGGCTTTCCCTTCCATCAAGGGCCCCTTGTCTGGCTACTGAACTTCCAGTTCTTCTAATTGTAAGCTTAAAAAACCCAAATGTTATTGATATTGCTTTTTTGATCGTAAAGGTCATTTTCTCATTTATCTCCCCCAAATTAAGCCTTCCCTTTTAACCAAATAATGAAAACCAAATATGCCTGATAACAATAATTACATCTGATAACATTCTATCCTATTTTCCCATACCTTCTGCAACTCGCTTTTCTGTTTCTGGATCCAATATTAGTTTTCTGTAATTCTGAAATTTTATTTTAGTGATCCTTTTATTTTTAATATAGTTGCCAATAGAATATTTTCTTCTTTTAGTTCTAATTATTTCACTCTGTCAGTTCAAAACGATTTCCCCATGTTTCTTTGAATTCATCATATTTGTCATTTCTTACTATAAAATAATTTCATTGTATTAATATATTGTAGTTTTTGTTGCCATTTACAAACTGATTCCACTTCTTTGTTGACATTAAAAATAATTAGTGATTTTTAAAAAAGGAATTGAGACCTCTGCAAAAGGTCTCTGTAGACACACATTCACAATATCAGAGATAACCATTTTTTTTCCAGTGTCCAAAGAATCCCAAAGAGCTGCCATATGTATTTAGTGATCTGAACATCTAGATTTTAAACTTTTCTAGAGCATTCAGTTATAGAACCTCCCAAATGCTGTGATTTTATGGTGCCATGACAAGAGATTCAATTGTCTGACCAGATGCTGGTATAATATCCTGGTTCCACAGACATACAACAATGAGATCAATATAATGACTGTATACCTTCAGTTTAGTAGATAATCTATTTTATCCCATATTTTCCATCAAACTTTCCCCAAAACTAAACTACTTCTAGTAATGTGTATATTACCCTTATCATACCCTGGGAAATATGTTGTTAAGTTAGGTGAACTTATCCATAGCATTCAATATTTCTCCATTTTCTGTAACCAATGGCTAAATGTATGGATAATGTGGTGCTGGTTGGTGGAGAACCTGTGCTTTTTGGTGCTAATTGTTAAGTCACAATTAGCACAAACAGAAGATAAATGATACATATTTTGTTACATCTAAGCCTCGGAGGCTGCATTAAGTGCATAATTATCTGAGAATAAAAAAAATCATGCATCACTCACTGTACTTTAGTCTTGGCTGGTAGTCTTTTCAAGTTAAATAATTTACCAGGAGTATGTAGCTGACATGAATATTGTTTGCCTCCTCACTAAAGGCATCTGACAACATTAGTGACAGCATCATACTTACAAGCATAAGAGCAAGCATGCAGCCTTGGTTCACTACATTGGTACAAGAATACCAGTGTAAAACTGACAAAAATTCTGATGAATTTCTCCAAATAACCAAATTTTGCCATAATTTTTCATAAGTCCTCATAACTTAAAGTAACAAAGGCTTCTATTAGATTGATGAATGTTGTATATAAATCCCAGTCCTGTTCTTGGCCTTTCTTCAGGAAGCAAACATTGCATCCACCAGATTTCAGCCTTTTCTGAAGCCACACTGAACCATTTTCCAGATGAAGGATCAGATGGCCAAGGAATACTCTTGGAAATTTTGCCAGCAATGACTAAGATCTTATGATCATCATAAAACAACCTTAACCTTTATAGAAATTCCCTTTATCTTTATTAGAAATAAGCAATGGAGGTATAACTTCTTGCCTGACAATATGGAAAATTACAGTAAGATTTTGTATGAGCAGTGGACCCCCAGCCTTATAAATCTAAATTGAAAGAGAATCAGTACCAGGCATTGTGCCACATGAGAGGAGTCTAATCTCTTCTTAAGTTGGAAGTTCAACTAAAAGAATTGATTTAAACTTGAGGTATACAGTCAGTGGCTTCAACACTGATTGATGACAGTCTATAGTGAATACTATGGAATGTTCAACCTATCTCCCCAGGATCATGTTCTTATCACTAATCAATATGGCTCCATCAGCCCTGAATAGCTTAGATACACCATAAATCTTTGGCTCATAAATAACCTTCAGGGCATTATAAAAGCACTTTGGATTGTTACTATCAGCGTAAAATTGAATTTTGTTGGCCTTCTTACAGATCCGACAATCCTGCATCTCTAAGCTTTGCTTGAACTTTACTTTTGATGGAATTAAACACTGCTTTCTTAGAGATGAATATACTATCCTGCAGGTAAACTTTGTGAAATTCTCCTTTTTTCCTTAGTATCTTCTGAATTTCCACATTATTTTCATCACTTCCACTAGGAAATTAGCAGTGCAGTCCATCAAAAAAAGGCTGATCAGACATCCAATGTGCTGAATCCCACTACTGCTTTATTCCAGTGAAAAGATGAAAAAACCTAGGCTACCTGTGTACAGGGTTGCAATGACAGCTCCTCATGTATTTGTACCTGCTTGTTTATTACTTGTCTATTACTTTGAGATGGTAGGTAAAATGGAAAAATGGCATGGCTAATGTCTTTTGACTCATACAAAAGTTGGATTTAAGTGAAGCAGAATCGCACAAAGTTCTTGACTTTACTCTCTCTTTCAGAGTTATTGGAATCGAGTGGAAATTCAAAGAGACTGGAGATAGATCAAAATACAGTGGATTACCTTTGTATCTTTAATGCCTAACCAAGCTCTAAAGGCTCCACAGCATCTGTGTCCATTGTCTTCATGGGCATCACTGGGTGGGGCACCACACTGAGGGTTCTTGGTTAACTTTGGGATATGGATGAGAAAAGTGACAAAAAAGAGAACACATTTTATCTCTCATAATTTCTCTAAGTTGGGTCAGAAAGAAGTCTCGACTAATTCTTCTTCCCTAGTTTCACATCTTGCATGACATTTTGTCAATGTTGTTGAGTTGTATTAGTTGTATTCAATTCCTTATGATTCCATTAAGGATTTCTTGGAAAAAAAATTCTGGAATGCTTTGCTATTTCTTTCTCCAGCTCATTTAACAGATGAGAAAACTGAGGTAAAGAAAGTGAGGTGACTTGCCCAGGCTTCTACAGCCAGTAAGTGTCTGAGGCTGGATTTGAATTTGCATCCTCCTGAATTTAGGACTGACTTTCTATCCACTGTACTATTTATCTGACTTTTGTATAGCATAGGATCATAAAATTTAGAAATGGAAGACTAATTAGAGATCATCTATCTTGAATTTTCCCATTTCACATTGAGGAAATTAAACAAAGAAAGTAAGAAATTCAAAACACAGAGATAATAATGAGGCTAGGATTCAAAACCAGGTCTTTTGACTTAAAATTCATCATTACTTTAACCATACCATCTTGTTTCTAACTTCTTTAAGAAACAAATTTATTTTGGATTGAGGATGGATATTGGGTAGACATGGATGGAATAGCAATGAGTGGGTTTGATAGTGAACTCTGATATATGAAAATTTTCATCTTTATAGAATAGGGGTACTTGCCTCAATCCTAACACTTCCAAGACCCAGGCATATGGAAGCCAAGAAACTCAATCCCTGCTTCCTCATTTCCTCTCAGTTCTGTAACCAAAGTTGATCCTAGCCTTATCTTATTCAGAGCTATGCCTTTGGAATAACATTTTATTCTCAGATTGTTTTGAAGCATTCAGCTGACAGGAAAAATAAACACCATACTGAAGTACATTAGAGTTATTCTAGGTGACCATGCTTACTACCATGACTAGATTAATACCTGCCAGAGTCTTGGCAAGAAATTTCCTGATTCAAGGTTTTGTCATTCAGCCCAGCTTGCTAAATTCCTTTTAAACTTCACATTTTGCAGGAGTTTTAATGCTTTTGGCTTGAAAGCTAATCTACATATTATAAAATAAAAATAAAATAAAGTCAACTTTGGATATGTTAAGTAATGGGAAGATATAGAAAGCCCCAGTGACTTCTAATTCAAACACAGTTCCAAGTTAAGACATGAAATTTTGTGGGCCATTACTCCCTGATAGAGATTAGTGCTTTATCTATTTTTTGAAAGTATATAAATGCACTAAATTGTATAGATAGTGAGATTTGAAACAACAGCAAAGTAATGTCTGCTCTGCATGCAGAGGAGATTTTTATAATGATTTGATACACAAACTCTAAGGGGAAATAGAAAATATGTGCATTTATGCATGTGTGCATGTGTGTGTATGTGTATATGTTATCTAAGAAGGGCTACAGAATTTTAAAAAAATTACTTGAACTAACTCCTCCCTAGCTTTGCCAGCATGTGTGACTCAGGATTTTGCCAGTAATACTCAAATTTGGAGATGGTTATCACAGATATTGCTGGTGAGTCCTAGTAACTAGCATCTGATTTGTGACTAAAAACTAAAAGGTCAAGAGATGGTTGGTTTGTTTCTTTTGGGAAAATGAAAGAATAAAATACATTTTCTACCAAAAGATAGATGTAGGATTATATATTCTTAACTATTTCATTTAAATCTTTCACTTCACAGATGAAGAATTGAGGATCAATTTGGTTAAACAATTTATCTATAGCCACATAGGTTGTTAGTAACCAGACCAGGATTTGAACCTAAGTAATACTAAATCAATCCACATTTCTTATGTATTGCATTGTCTCTGTGACATAAATAATAGTGGAAAGATAGTGGCAGAATTTCCTGACTTTATGAAATAGCAATGGATTCTCTTCTAGTGTATGAAGGTGGAAATAATAGGAAGAGGGAGGTTTATGAAACAGGGATAATTTATCAATAAGTACCGTCCTTTAGGTAAGCTACATGTCACTTGAAATTAAATGAGATGCCATTCTCTCTTCTCCTATCCTACTCAGAGCATGGTGATTGACTACCTTTAGCAAAATATGATGAGTCTTCCATTCAAAGGAGCCCCTTCCACCAATTTATTGCTGGTGAAAGCAGACTTCATTGATTACAATTATTGAATATGCAATATGGATAAATAATCTTAGGTACCCAAATACATTATAATTGACATTCAATCATTTCCCAACTGTCTTCTTCTTTATTTTTAATCTTCCTTTCATTTTTCTATTCACTTTTCCTTTTAACATCTTTATCATTCATTTTTTCCCCTCCTCTGTAAATCTTATATCATGCAATGGTACTATGGTTGTAATTTAGTTCTTATACTGACACCAAATTACTGGTGATTGAAGTAAGACCTCATTTGAAAGGACATGTTGAGTTCTGAGTGACATGTTTTATCATAAACATTGACAAATTGAAGTGCACCTAAAGTAGGGCGACCAAGGTAGTAGTGAGATTGAGGACTATGCCGTATAAAGAAACTTTGAGAGGACTAAAATATTTAGTCTGGAGAAGAGAAAAGACTTAGGGAAAACAAGATAACTATCCACAAGCGCTTGAAAGGCCATTGTATGGAATAGATTTGTTTTATTTTATCCAAGAGATTAGCATAATATATAATAATAGTAGAGGGCAAGTTGAAGAAATGCAACTTGATATAAACTTGATATAAAAAGGGAAAACCTCCAACAATTAGAGTTATTTAAAGTGTAATGGGCTGCCTTATGAAGTAGTGAGCTACTCATACCTGAAAATCTTCAAATGAAGTGTAGAAAATTACTTTTTGTGAATATTTTGGAAGATATTAATGCCCTGGTACAATTTAAAGAAATGACCTTTGAAATTCCTTTTTTATTTAATTTTGTGTGGTGGTGGTGGTATTCGTGGTGCTGCTGGTGATGGTGGTGGTGGTGGTGGTGGTGGGGTGTGTGTGTGTGTGTGTGTGTGTGTGTGTGTGTGTGTGTGTGTGTGAATCGGAATTAAGTGACATGTCACTTGGGTCAGGGTCACATAACAAGTTTAATGACAAGTGTCTGAGGCAGCATTTGAACTCAGGTCCTCCTGACTCTAAGGTTAGTGCTCTATCCATGGTGCCACCTAACTGTTCCTTCACTCTTTCTAAACTTGAGAGTCTCAACTTCTGTGATTCTAGATTTTAACATATGATTCAATAGAATTCTTCCTTTCTGAGCCTACACAAAAACATTGGAATAACTCCTTGAAACTCACAGTCCTCATTGAAACTCACAGATACATTACCTAAATGTATCAATTTGCATTAGAAGAAATCTTTATTGGATAACTATTTGTCAATTAAAAAAATCATTATTATTTATATACTTATTGTAATAATTCACTATCAATTGTTACAATATACTATTATTAATTATTACAATTATTTATGTCTATTAATAATTTACACTTATTATTTTCCCCCTAATGTTTGGTATCCTCTTTTTGATCACCATAAACTTTTCTTCACTCAGATAATTGTATTAATTAGCTTGGTTTGGAGAATTTATATTTGTTTTCTGCATTTCCATTTAATTATTGACCTCTTCATTTCCTAGTATAACATTTTCATTGTTGATCTGCTTATTGTCATTACAATGCTGACCAAGGAGCACTGGATTGTGCACTGAATATTATGAGTAGGGAAATACTGAATGACTTGGAACATCAAATTAATAAATATTGTACCATTTAATGATGATAATCTAATCCCTTCTAAAAAGTTTCAGAAACAAAGATTACTTCTTCCCTCAAGCTATTTTTTAAATGCTGAAAAGGCAGCAATACTATTATCTATTCTACAAATATTTATTGAATGCTAGTTTGTATGTAAGAGTCAGGTGGCATAGTGGATATATTGCACCAGTCTTAGACTCAGGACTATCTAGGTTGAAGGCCTTCCTCTTAGATTTGCTAGATGATTGAACATGGTCCAATTACTAAGGCTTTGAGTGCCCAGATGATTCTTTATGATTGTAAATTACAAATCTGCATTTCTCACCCCACTCAGCGCAGGAATTCATCATAGTAATTCAACCATGCAGCCAAAGAGCTAGATCTGCAAGGGGTCTTAGAAACCATTTAAAACAAATGTTCATTTTGCATATAAGGAAACTGAGGCACAAGGAAGATAAGTAATTTATTCATGATCACACAGGTAGTAATCTTTGGGATTATTAGGGATCTCCAAGACTCTGGTTTGATGTGTTCCAATGTGAGCCCTGACACATCATGCTTGCTGCTGGTTGGTTTTCCATTATTTGTTATTACTCTCAGGAATTTTCAAGGTTTCCACCTGAGAATTTCTAGCCACTGGAGGTTTTTGGAGAAGTTTTGTGCTCTTATTCTGTCTTCGGAACAGAAATCTACATTCAAGGGGTATTTAATAAATTCTTGCTGAATTGAATTAGGTCCTTAGATTTTCAGTATCAAACAAAATATAAAAGGAAGGAGACATTCTTTAGTAATGTATTAATGTATGTCTTTCACAGTGACCAAATATCAGGTGAATTCTTTGGAGATTATTAGTTTGTCCTGTGGGTTTTATTTGTGAATGATAGAATCATATGGATTATTCACTGAGATAATCCCATTCAAAAGTATTAATTCACATAAAAACAAAAGAAGGAAAAATGCATATTGCCAAAAATATAATGTAGGTAGATGGCAGCTCACTGAATTAGTCAATCATGCTTGCCTCTATACACATACATATATATATATGTATATGCAAAAACTGCATACCTTGGACATGATCTAGAGACAGAAAATAAACTGGTTCCAGAACTGAGCAAGAAATGTTGAGTAGACTAGATTACTTGGGAGAACTGTGTGGCGCTTTCTATGATTCCAGGTTACAACCTGACATAAAACAAAGACTCAAACCAAAAACTTTTTTTTTTTTGGTACCAATATTGTTTCTGTTATGCTAGTAGAGCTGGAAAATCATAGAAAAACAAGATCTCTGAACAATCAGAATTGTGGATGGATAAAAGGCAAAGTAGAGATGCGTGGTTGGATTTAAGCAGGCTACTATTAAGTACATGAGAATACAAGTGCCATAAATTCCATTATTGAAGTAATTTATTAAAGACATTGCCAAGGTCATAATATCTTGTACATAGTAAATTATTAATAGGATTGAAGAGGTAGATGTGGTGAGAAAACTTAAGAGACCATTTCATTCAACCCTCTTGTTTAAACGATAAGAAATCTGAGTTACATAGAGGTTAAAGGCCCAAGGTAATAGGTTATTAAATCATGATTGAAACCCATGTATTCCTACACAAGATTCAGTGATCTTTCCACTGTTGGAATGATCTTTTTTTTTTGATGAATCAATTATATGTAGTTATGTGCTACAATGATTTTTATAAAATATTAAGAGATCAGAAAATGTTCTCCTGATACTCTGTGGAGGAGTCATGGAATGGCATATACACAACTTTCACAGTATGAGCAACCAAAGCAAAGTCAAGATTTATACCACTGAAGAATGTATTTCAAGAAGATAATTCATCCATAAAAGATTGTTAGATGCCAAATTCTAAATTATTAGGAAACCTTTTCTAAGGAGAGATAAAAATGCTAATCTTATCTTTTCTAATTGTTTGAACAGCTCTTCCTGTTTCAAGTCTCTAAATTCTCCAATCTATGTTCCATAGAATTGCTAAAATGATTTTCCTAAAGTGCAGGTCTGACTATATTACTACTCTACTAAATAAATTCTAGTAGTGCCTTCCTTATTAACTGTAGGATCAAATACAGACTCTTCTTTTTGGCATTTAAAGCTCTTTACAACTTGAATCCAATTGAACTTTCCTGACTTATTTTGCATTAATTTTTTTTATATACTATACTTGGAATTAACTGAGGAAGGGAAGGGAAGAAAAAGGGAGGGAAAGGAAGGAAAGGGAAGTGGAAGGAAAAAGAGAAGAGGAAAGGTTGAAGGGAGAAAGAGAGGGGAGACAAAGTAAGAAAAGGGAAAGAGGAAAAAAAAGAAAGGGAAGGGGAAGGAAATGGAGATAAAGGGAAAGGAAAAAAGGGGAGGGGAAGGACAGAAAAAATGGGGAAGGTATTGAAGAAAGGGGTGGTAAGAAAAAGGAGGAGTTAAGGGAAGGAAAGGAAAGGGAAGGTATTAGGAGGAAAAGGAAAGGAGTAGTGGCCAAAAATATTGATTTAGAGCCAGAAAACATGGCTTAGTATCTTCTGCTGATTATAGCTTTGAACAAATCATTTTACCTTTCTGGGCCTCAGTTTCTTTATCCACAAAATGAGGAGTTTGGATTAGGTGACCCTTGAGGAGTCACTTTCTACATTTAAGTCTACAGTCATCCTATTTTATTGTTTTCTCTCCTAAGAAACATTTATTGAGTCTATACCATGTATGTCCTATTTCTCCAAGTAAGTTTAAAACTTTTGAGAGCACTGATTATGTTTCAATATCTTTGTCACTGGGCCCTGACACATTATAGATTTTTCAATAAACACATAGATTATGGTGATAAAAATAGGCAAAATTCATCACTTTCAAAAGTTCTAAATCATTACAAAACTATTTCCCTAAAAGTTTGCACATATTCAGGATTAAGAGAATATTGTCAAGGAATCATGTTGAATAACTGGAAAATAATGATGTCTTCCTATTGAAATATTCCAAAATTCAGGATATAAGTAACAAAATGTGTGATCTGGAAAGAGAGTGAGAAGGTATCAGTACAGTAGTGGAAAAAAGGAAGAAGGGTAAAGAGACATCTTTAAAAGGTGAGAGTTGAAATAATCATTATTGATTATCTAAACCAAATGAGTGAGGTTTAGATAACAACCCTTACATTGACCTAGAAAATAAATCAGTGATGATGATCCAGTAAAAGATGAGCTAATTAATGTATGAAATAACCCGAAACTGAATTGATTTCCAGTCAACCATATCAGAAGAGTTTGGAGAAACAGATCTCATTCTTACAGAACTTGCTTTTATTCTGTTTATAACTATCTTAAGAATCAAGTGTCTTAGTCCTGTCCTCAATCAAATCCAAAACGAAAAGCAAAGTGGCCGCAGAATATGATACATTTGTGTCTATTCCAAAAACTATAATTGAAACAAAATTTGTGATTAACAAGAAATAGAAGAAAAGATCTTTCTAACTTATTCGATTTCTTATAAACATATGGCACCAAAATATTTTTATGCTCTGAATAAAGCTTACTTTATGACAATTAATTTCTTTCTTATGTGCATGTGCAGGGTCAACTCTAGAATTTGTTTCATTTTGATTAGGGAGTCCAAGAAGGCTTCAGAGAGCCAGGGACAAGGGAAGCAAAAAATCTTTTATAGCCCCTTAGTTAGCATTAAGGCATTCTTTGGTAATTTGGTTGGGATGAAGAATCCATCCTTGAGGTGAGCTAAACTTCACTTTGAACCATAATCAAGTCCTGAAATCAGGGATTAGGTCTTCTAATCTTCTAATCTGATTCTGAATGAATGAAGAATAAGAAACTTTGTGGATAAATTTATCTTTAAGTTATACACCCTCAATTATTTTCTGAAGGAGTTGCTGGAAATACTGAGTGGAAAATTATACAGTAAAAGCAATGGAGAGGTTGGTGAAGACCTTAGTTAATAAATTAGAAGCTGTGAACATCTTAATGAGTGCTTTGTAGGAACAGAAGGATAGTCATGATCATTTGACAACTTTAGCTGAGGCAGCTGTGTAAAAATACACAGTAGCAAGTTGGAAATAACAACAATAATAACAAATGAACAAGTATAACACAACTCAGATCCTGAATACAGAACATTATATTCAATAATAAACTTAGGTCCCAAAAAGTTGGAATTGGGGTCTGGGAAATTAGCCAAAGAATAAGCAGAACTAACCAAATTTAAGAAAATTATCCCAAATAACTGAAATGCAAATAAGTTTGGTTTTATTATTTTTTAAATAATTAACCTATCCATTTTTAAAAAAGAAAAGTTTGGCCTTTAAATTTTGGGAGTGACATTTGGAAGAGTGTGAAATCTAGCATGAAACCTACTTTTTCCTTGCACTCCTTCAATATTATTTCATTGTCATTGTAGGGCACCTGCATCTTTTCCAGCATTGAGGGTGGTAGGGTGGGAGGTGGAGAGTGGGGAATCATGACAAGGAAGGCATTTTCAAACCAGAAGCTTGGAAATTAGAGATAATAATCATAAAAATGATAATGATAATGTACCAAGTTCACTTGTATTGCTTATTTTATAGCTTTCAGAGCATATGCATGAAGCTGATTTTGGTTTTGTTTATTCTTTCCTTCCTATTTGGTTTGAAACTTCAGAAAAGTTATCTCCATATACTATAATACAAGTTCTACTTCTCTGACAATTGCAATGGAAAAGAAATAAGGATAGAAAGAGGTTGGTAGAGACACTTGGTACCTACCTGGTTGAAAACCTAGCTCTACCAATTGCAACACCACTAATTCAGCAAGCCTCCATTTCCTAATCTATAAAATAGAGATAAGAACACTTCCAAAATCTATCTAATACTGTAATTGTGAAGATCATGTTTTCTTACTCTTAAGCCACAATCGAAATGTGAATTGTTGGTACATGTAGGAGTGTTCCTGGATTAACTCTAAATATCTTACAACATTCAATCATTAAATTTCCAATATGAACATTTATACTTCAGAAATTAGTAGCTACTAAAAACCAGGATTTGATTCATTGTAAAGTTGATCGTGTAGACTTTAAAATTGATAATAATGAAGATTAAACTTAAAAGTGTGTGTGCACACAAGAAATTTTACCAGCACACCCCCTATTGCTCTATTAACATTACTTGAACTCAGTAGGAGAGCAAGAGAAGATTCAGGAAATGAAGTCATTATCAGAGACCTGATGCTGTATAATAATGGTATTATTATAATTAATTATATTAAATACTTAATATCAAGAATATTAATATTTAAATAATTAAACAATATTGTTTAATATATTTAATATTGTTAGAAATTGATATAACATTTTAAGTTTTGCAAAGGACTTAATGAGTATCAGCTCATTTTTGCCTTACACCACCCTTGTGCATGCTTGGAATTCCTGTTATTGGTGGGTCATCTACTAGATGATTTAAGTTTAATAGTTTTGAGCTGAGGTGATTGGTTGTCTACATCACTTCTAGCAGCAGTGTGCAGTATCCTTGAGAAAGGAGAGACTGATTAAGGGGAGGTGAATTAACCAATACTACAACTGAATAGAATGAAGGTCTTGTGCTAATCAGTAGTGGGATTGGCTACAGCATTTTCAGGCTGGGGGAAATAGAGTAACAGTACATATAAATTGCTATTTTATGTAATTATACAGATTCAACTCTTTAAAATATAAACTGCTCAAAAATCTTAAAGATACATAGATGTGGAAATTATTATAATACAGATTCATTATAATATACTTTATATGTTTTATACTACATATAAACTCAGCTCAAATATCTTACCTTTTAGCCTCTTGTCCCAATTCTTGATAAATGTCTATATAATGATATAGATATATTATGATATTGGAATTTAGGGTCGAGTCAAACAGGAAATATTTTATTTCTTAAAATTTTAAATGAGTAAATGATGATGATTTTCATATAGAAGATTCAAGTGTGTTTGAAAGATAGAATAGAATAGAGAAACAGAATAAAGAAACATTTTGTCATGAGAGGCCATTGATAATTTCCATGTTAACTTTGGTCATTAATTCCTCCCCTTCAAAAAAAAAGAGAAAGCACTTTCCATTCAAAAAATTATTATGAGGATCCAGTTTTAGAATTGAATATAACTAGAAAGTGTTGTATAAATGTTAACTATTATCCTAAACCCAAGAAACTGATTTTTTCACAATTGTTAAAATTTTTAAAAATGGCTGATTATTGTCTAGTAAAAAATTGAGCTAAAAAGTTTTGACACACTTGACTTTTTGGCTTTGAGGTAAGAATTTTTATTTAAACATTAAGCTGGAATTCAAGAATTTTGAGTTTTTTTGTCCAAATTATCAGTGTGACCTTAGACAAGTAACTTAGTCTCCATATTCTAATTTATAACAGAATACCACTATAACAAGTTATCTTTCAGGGATATGGTAAATTCTTAACTAGTAAATAAGTCTAAAGTGCTCTATAAATTTTTAATGATGATACCACCTAAACAATAAAGAACTATTCAAATGTTGTGAAGCTCAAATCAGGATAAAGGTTATAAAAGTACTTCATGAACCTAAGTGAATGCCAGTTTATTATTATTGTTTTTTTGTTTGTTTGTTTTTGCTGAGGCAATTGGGGTTAAGTGTCTTCCCCAGAGTCACACAGCTAGGAAGTGTTAAGTATCTGAGATCAGATTTGAACTCAGGTTCTTCTGACTTCAGGGCTGGTGCTCTATCTACTGCTCCACCTAGCTGCCCCAAGTTTATTATTGTTGTTGTTGCTGTTAATTAGCATCTAGTCACCAGGTCTCTACTATGAGTGTCACTTCATTCTGTAAACTTTCTACACATAGCTTATAAATTTCTGAGGCTGGTTTTGA
Source organism: Antechinus flavipes (assembly GCF_016432865.1). Classification (NCBI taxonomy): domain Eukaryota; kingdom Metazoa; phylum Chordata; class Mammalia; order Dasyuromorphia; family Dasyuridae; genus Antechinus; species Antechinus flavipes. The sequence goes on from NC_067400.1 coordinate 91,253,591, forward strand.
CTGACTTTCGGCTATTAAGATAGAATTATGCATTGGGCACTATCATCTCCACTTCCTGGCTTCCTTGGCATTCTTCAAGTATCAGTTAAAATCCCTCCTTCAGGAAGCCTTTTATTCTAAGGCATTCCTTCTGTTGATTATTTCCCACTTATTCTGTAAGTTTATATAAATCAACCTCAATGGTTCTCTGCATATAGTTGTTTGCATACTATCTTCCTCTTTGCTTATGAGTTACTTTAGGGCAGGGCACTTTACTCTTTGTATCCCTAGAGTTTTATACAGAGCATGGCATATAATAGGCACTTAATAAATGTATATTGACCATAAAAGGAAACAATCTCTGACTTAACTCTTATCTCTTAGAAGTCAGGCTTGAAATGATTATTTTTTTTGGACACAGAATCCATAATGGCTTCTTATGTAGTATGAAGGGATTGTAAAATGCATCAGCAGAGAGAGTACCTATCTATATCAATGAAATCATGAATCCTTGAAGTACAGAAATATATAATATTTACAGTCTTTTTCAAACAAGATTGTATTGGTAAATGATAGGTGGAGATATATGGTTTTCTAAAATGATATAGCAATATCTGTATTTTTAATTGAAGCAGTCTGGTATAGGATAGATAGCATGGAAATAATGAAAAGATGGTAAAACTTAGATTATGTAGAGATTTGGTCCCAAATCCTACTTTCTAAGTTTATTAGATATAAAACCATATCCAAGTTAGCCTCTCTAAGACATATTTTCCTCATCTAAAAACACCTGCCTCAAAATTTATGAAGATCCAGTAATATAATTGAATATATTAAAATATTCCACACATGTTAATTATTTTAATAAACCCGAGAAACTGATTTTTCACAATTGCTAATTTTTTAAAAAGTGACTGATTATTATCCAGTAAGAACTGAATTAAGTTTTTACACATTTGATTTTTTGACTTTTAGGAAAGAATTTTCATTTAAACATTAAACTGGGATTCAGGGACTTTGAGTTTTTCATCCAAATTAGCAGTGTGACCTTGGACTTCCATTTTCTCATTTATAATAGAATACCACTTTAATAAGTTATCTTACAAGGATATGATAAGTTCGTAAATAGTAAATAAGTCTAAAGTGCTCTATAAATGCTTAATGATGATTCTGCTGCCTAGGCAAGCAGAACCAATATTATAAGCCTGAACAATGAGCTCCACTGATTAGAATATGAGATTGATACAGAAAGTAATCCCTATTTTTTAAGAGAGAGAAACTATGCATAGTCCTATGGAAAAAGCTAACATTTAAGTTCTTTAGATGTAATTGAAGAATGTCAAGGGAGAAAAGTAGATAAGAATGGATTTATTAAGAACTCAATTGTGAATTTTCTAGTTGAAGATTAGAGTCTTCTCTTCTGTGATTGCAGGTATATGGGGGAGTTGCTACTAATAGTCATGACCAGCAGAGTATTAGCTCATTCTTCCTTTTAGCCTCTTGTCCCAATTCTTGATAAATGTTTTACAGAACAGAGACAAAGAAATAGTATTTTGACTAACTGAAGAGTAAAGAGAATGCATCAAAGAGAGAAAGCATTTTTATAGATTTAAAGGATCTCAGTTCTTTGGGATTGTGAAGATCATGTAGCATAACCCCATTCTCAACAGAGAATTCTCTCTGTGACATTGTTAACAAGTGGTTATCCAGGCTCTGTTCAAACACCTCCTGTGAAAAGGGGGATACATTATTTTAAATGTTGACTATTCTGTTGAAAGTTATCTAATTTTGTTCTATTCCAATCAACAAAACTTTATTAATTGCTTCTTAATTATAAGGCAGTTGTACTAGACTTGGACTATGAATTGACAATTATGGTATAATATATGGAACTCTCAAAACCCACATTTTTGCATTTAATGGCTGTGGGACTCTGAGCATGTTAGTCATGTATATTCCCAGGGTTATAGGGAACTCTCTTAGTTTATAAGTCACAATTGAGGTACCAACCTTAACTTGGAGAGATAGCTTCTGATTCCTAAAGTTCCTTTAATCAATGAAATCACAGGTCCAGTTCCTAGATATTGTGCTAATGTCAGGATAAGAGTTGAAGAAAAGATGATGACTTGAATCATTAATCATCTGGAATCTTATATAACAGTGAAACAATAGATTTAGTCCCTATCTCTATCTCTACAATTTAAAATAGGAGCAAAGTAAAAGTTGAAATATAGATTTTGGCTCAGTACAAAGATCATAACTTTTCTGATCAAATGTTTTTATCCCCAACTCAGTTGAAGAAATCAGAGAGGATAAGGGACAGAAAACAAAGACAGCAAGACATTATGGTTTTAAACAAAGTATAAAGAAAGTTTTATACTACTATCCTTTATGCAGTACAAGATCTCTGATAAAAATAGGGGGCCCTTTAATAACTGAAACCCTGCAACAGTCAAGGCAAGAAGTTACTTTGAGAAATGGAAGCAGAGGGAAGAGCCAGGAACAGGGAATTGCTCTCTTCTTCCCCTACTCTATGCTATAATATCTTGTATAACTACTCCTCCCAATAGGAGTCAATTACACAGAAAGCTGATCCAATTAGTCAATTAACAACTCAAGAAGAACTTTTGGAGATTAAGGAGATTAGTCCTACCAATGGTTGAACTTCAGAGAAAAACAGACCCAAGTAGATCTTTTGAATGACCAATCCTTAGGATACTATCCCCAGGGCGAGTGACTTGAGACAATACAAGGAAAACAAAGGATATTGAGGCTCCACAATACTCAATGATGAGCTGTATATATGACTATATATGCTCCTGTACTCTGTGCAAACTGATTTTTTTTTCTGATGCTAATTTTTTTAGGTTATACATGTGTAATCATGAAAAATATATTTCCATATTAGTCATGTTGTAAAGAAAACAAAGCAAAATAGAAAACCAAGAAAAATAAAGTAAAGAAAAAAAGTATGTTTGATCTGTATTTAGAAACCATCAGTTCTTTCTTTGGGGATGAAAAGCATTTGTATATTGTATCACGAGAATAGTTGTCATTCACAGTTTATCATATTAAAATATTGCTCCTACTATGTATGATGTTATTCTAGTTTTATTCATTTCCCTTTGCATCAATTCATGTAAGTTTCTCCAGGTTCATTTCTTATATCACAATAGAATTCCATCACAATCACATACCACAAACTGTATATCCATTCCTCAATTGATTAAAAGATTCAAGAGCTATAGTTTTAAGATGGTAAATCCATAGAGTACTAACTTATAAGTGCAAGGTGGGGAGTATCCCAGGGAAGGCATTATGCAAAGGAAAAGCTTTCTAAAATTAAATGTTAAAAAAAATAGAACGAGCTGCTTTGGTATAAGAGCTAAAGCAGAAAGTAAATTTCCCATCAGTAAAGATCTTCAGGTAGCAATTGGATGACATTTTTTCTGGGATGTTATAGAAGGAATTTGTATTCCAATATAATTTATGTTGGATATTGAATATAACCTCTGATATCTAATCCAACTCAGAGACTATAATTCAGCAAAATGACAAATTCTTTGAGGCTATTTAACCACAACTTATTATTATCCATATCCATATCACCCATATATATATTTTCTCATTCATCTATCTTTTGATATCATGATTTCAGAATTCTCTCACATAAACCCTTTATTCTACTCAAACGTTGAATCATCTACCTGTCTTTCCTTTCTCTTGTGATTTCAAATAAATTTTGAGTGCCTACAAAGTTCAATCTATTATTACATTATCATTGTGAGCATTTACACCCTCCCCCAAATAGGTAAATCCTATGAATAAGGGCTTGAGTTATTGTCTTGTGGTTAAGAATTATTAAAGTGATGGAGAAAAATGTATGCAGAATAAACTTAAAAGTGTGTTTTATGTGGATGACTGGAAAAGAGAATGAGGTTGCTAACTTTGCATTGCTTGAATCTGATTCACTTTCAAGTAAAGACATCATTCTCTTCATGTCATTGGTTCTCTTCCAGAACAAAACATAAGTAGCAACATGTCATGTGTATAATTTCTTATTTATTTTTGGCAAACACATCTATATATCTTATTTTTTACATTATTGGTTTTGTCTTTCTATCTACAATGCTTAGCATAATACCAGGAACATAGTAGGTGTGTAATAAATTTGTTGGCATAACAACTTGATTGATCAACTAAATCTTTGTTTTGTTTGATTTTAAAGAGCTCATCCAGGTGCAAAAGATACTGCTGATGTTCTAAGTTGTCTTTGGCATCTGTGGGCTGAGAAATCTGGAAATTTCCACTGCTGCCACTGATTCAGTCACTTGCTCCTCCTTTTCTGGTCTGTGCTTGACTGTGTTCTACTTTCACTCTGGTGCAACAGACCTTTCCTGCCAACTTTATTAGTTGTTGTGAGCTGAAAAATATTTCAATCTGATTTTTATGGGTTATGCTTCTCTAGAATTTGTTTAAATAATTATTTGGAAGAGTTTGAGGGACAGAGTCCATGGTTTTACTTTTGGCTTCACCTCCTCTGAAACTCGTGTGATCCATAATTTCATCTACATGGATATTATCTTCCACAAAGTCAGTCAAAACTTCTTCACACCTCAATTGATAATTGAAACGAAAGCAAAGTAAGTGATCTCTTGGAAGTAAACTTGTAAAAACTTCTCCGAATTTGCTTATTTGGTCATTCAGATGGTTTTTCCTGGAACCTGCACATAAAACTTAATATGACTTGTCACAATATAGACTGCTGTCATAGCTTTTAGGAATCTTCATATCGAGAATGAAGTAGTTCATTAGTTCATTAATGAGAGCTGAGATAGACATTCTAGTCAGTTTCTTTGAAATCATTATATATGAAGAGATAATTAAGATAATTATTTAATTGCCTCAATTTCTCTATTTCTTTCCTTCCTTCCTTCTTTCCTTCTTCCCTCCCTCCCTCTCTCCTTTTCTTTCTTTCTTTCTTTCTTTCTTTCTTTCTTTCTTTCTTCCTTCCTTCCTTCCTTCCTTCCTTCCTTCCTTCCTTCCTTCCTTCCTTCCTTCCTTCCTTTCTCCATTTCTCTCTCTCTCTTTCTTCATTTTCTAAAGACAAACAACAAACTCTTTATTCCCAATTACAAAAACACCTATTTTCTATATCAATAGTTCAGTATACCTTGTCTTTTATCTATCCCATAAAATTATTTTTAAATTACAAAGCTAGCTGCTGCATGCTTGTATTATTAATTTTATATACCCTTCAATACTAACCCTTTACTTTTCTTTAAAATCTCAATAAATTGACTATTCTAAATTCTTTCTTTATTAATGTTTAATTAATTTAGGTTTATATGTTAATATTTTACTATGATTCATTTTTTAGAATTGGCTTTGATTGTATTTGTAATGAATAATTAGTCTGCTTGCAATTAATTATTAGTCCACTGAAAAGGTCTGAGTTTAATAAATCCTTTGCTGAATTTAATTTAATTCATATTTATATTATTACTCTAAAGCAAAAGAATGAATACATATAGCTGTGCTGTGTTATTGGTAATTCATTTTTCATAAATGCTGATGTCATCCTATCAATTATTGGAACTTATTGCCTTACTATTTTTAAACCACTTCCATGTTCTTTTTAATGAAACAGGAATGTAGAATAATATATTTTATATTTTCCTTTAAAAGTCATAAGTAAAAATTGTTACTTTAACTGTTGAAGGTTATTCCTCACCTCTTAAGAGGAAAAGAAAAAGAAAAAGGAAATAAAGATTTATCACTTATCAAGGAAAAGAAACTGATCATATCTTTTGCAAGCTTACTTACATTTAATGAACATGAAAAATGTAATTAGATTTTGGTTTGGAAATATCATTTCCTCCTTTGGTAGATTTACTAGTACTGATATTGGTATCTTAAAGAGTAAAAAAGAATCTATCATAATTGATAAGACACTCATGAAGTGAGTAGATTCTTTATCTTTGAAGGGACTAAACAATCTGCAAATAAAAGTAGCTAATTGTTACACCATCTCTTAGGAACAGGATAATCATATCTTGTTTAAGATTTTGAATGGAAAGATTTCTCTAAACAGCAAAATTAGTGGAGATTTAAATATAACAGAAAGAAAAAATAAATTATTCTGGACCTAGAAAATTATTGCCTGCATCTGATGTCTCTCCTTATCATCAGGTTGATCACAGAATGATAATTTCTTTTCTTTTCTTTTCCTTTTTTTTGGAAACTTTTCTCATTGAAAGAGAAGACCTTTCCCAACCAAATGATAAATGTTCTAAAGCATAGAATTAACATCTCACTTGTAAATATTGCTTCTTGAGGATGGGGACTGTATTTTATTTCTTTTTATATCCCTAGCTATTAACACATGCCTGGCACATAGTAACCATTAGTAAACATAGATTGGTTAGCTGAAAAACTATGGATTCCTAAAAGGAAGATGACTGGAAACTTTGGCATTTTCTTTCTGGTCATATTTGACATTCCAAGAAATCCTTGCAAGAGCATATCTCTTTGGTGAGTACATGGAATTATTATTAGAGGGGATGTGTAATAGAGACTGTCCAGAGATCTTATGTTCTTCCCTATCCATTCCTTAGGAGCTTATTCAACTATTTGACTTGAGTAAATGCAACATATCTACAAATTTAGCCATAAATAAATTATGTATTTTAATGATGTGATTAGATTAAGAAAACAATTCTGGTGGAAACAATTCTTTTAATGTTTAATTTGACCAAAGGAAGACAAATTGGATGGAATTCATTTTTTTATAATTCTATATTCACTCAAAGTTTTTGGTTGGATAAAATATAATTTACAAATTTTACAAAATTATTTCCTTTCAGATACAAACATATATGGTAGTAATAATGGGAGAAATAGTAGATGAATCAATGTTACATTTCTTAGAAGTCTTTGCAGAGCCTTCATCTTTTATATAGTCTTTTGGTCAGAACTTGAATCCTGGGATTTCATCAGTGTTGGCTATTCTCATGAAGTGAATTCCCTCCATTATTGCATAGCAACAATTGCTCTGAGATTCAATCTGAGAGTTGATTATGAATTGTCTAAAGACAAATAGTTTCTAGGTGACTTGCAAGAGCCATATGGGTAATATGTTTCAGAGGCAAAATTTGAATCCAGGAATGCCTGATTGAGGCTAGCTTTCTATTCACCAAGGTACCTCTTACTATTCCTATGATCTTCAAATTCTTGAGGCTTGGAAAAGGTCTTTTTGTTGAAAATGATGAGGCAATGGTCACTTTAAATTGGTCATTTTATCAGTTAGGTAATAATGAAGACAGAAAATGGGGTTCTGGAAATTTAATATATCAGTCTTCTGTTACAAAGTAAATAAAGCAGAAATATTTATTTACTCTCCTGAAAGCAGAATGGAATAGCTTAACCCTGAAGGTCCCTTTCAAATCTATGACTGTAGAATATTTGATCGCAATGATGAGGATCAATAATGAAGAAGATCGATATAATTACACTGATCATGTTATTTGCTTAGTCTGCTACTTATAGAAAGTCCTTAGATTCTCTTTTTTTAGTAATAAATACATAATTTATTCCACAATGTAGCTATGATTTCATCAAAGGAGATACTATTTCCAATTAAGCAGAGTTAATAAGTATTTATTAAGCATATAATGTCAATTTATTATTTAGTTAAATAATGATATAAAACAAGCAACAATTTATTATTATTTTATTTTAGGTGCTATGTAAAATTTGACTCCATTAATAAAAGTTGTGACTGTTGTCCATGACTTCTCCTAAATATACAAAAGGGTTATACTAAACATGCCAGGGCCTTTTCTCATGTTTTCATGATATTATACTGATGCTAATAGAAGACACCAGCAATAAATCTGTTATTATTCATTCTAGCCATGTGACTGCCTAATTAAAAAAAATATATACATACATATCTCTGATAATTGTTTTTATCTTTATTTTTATTTTTTTACTTAAAACTTTTTTATTTTCAAAACATATGCATAGATAGCTTTCAACACTCATCCCTGCAAAACCTTGTGCTCCATTTTTTTTTTTCCTTTTTCCCTTATCTCCCTCTCCTAGATGGCAAATAGTACAATATGCATTAAACATATTCAATTCTTCTATACATATTTCCACAATCATCATGCTGTGCAAAAAAAAAAAATCAAATAAGGAAAAAAATGAGAGAGAAAACAAAATGCAAGCAAACAAAACAACAAAAAAAGTGAAAATACTATGTTATGATCCACACTCAGTCTCCACACTCCTCTCTCTGAGGGCAGATGGCTCTTTCCATCACAAGACCATTGGAATTGGCCTGAGTAACCTCATTGTTGAAAAGAGCCAAGTTCATCAGAATTGATCATCGTATAATCTTTTTATTGCCATGAACGAGGTTCGCTTAGTTCTACTCACTTCACTTAGCATCAGTTCCAATAAATATCTCCAGGCCTTTCTGAAATCATCTTATTGATCAGTTTCTTATAGAACAATAATAATCCATAACATTCACATACCATAATTTATTCAACCATTTTCCAACTGATGAGCATCCACTCAGTTTCTGGTTTCTTGCCACTACTAAAAAGATTGCTACAAATATTTTTGCACACATAGGGTCCTTTCCCTTTTATTATGATATCTTTGGGATACAGACTCAGTAGAGATACTGCTGGATCAAAGGATATACACAGTTTGGTAGGCCCCTGTCGGGGGCCCTGGACCTGAACCTCCTGAAGTGAGTTGAGGACTCCTTTGTGCCAGGACTCACCCTAACCCAGGATTCCTTGATTACCACGCTGAAGTGGTGGAACCTGGCCCGTGGCAGGGGAGGCACAGAAAGGATGGGCTCCTCCTTCGGGGAGGGATTGGGGAGGAGTCCCTGCCCCCCTATACATGAATTACAGGTGGAGGGAAAAGGACTATAAAAGGAATGGACTCAGGCTGGCTTGCGGGAGACACCGCTGACTTGTAACACCAATAAACATTGCTGCGTCTATCTACCTCGGCTCCTCTGTCTGGTATTTCCCTCCTCCCATCTCCACGAGGAGGGCCGGAGACGTCCGAAGCCCTGTCCGGCTCGGGGAAGCTGGAAGAGGCAGTCTCTGTTAAGGTTCCCAGTGACTAGGTCTCAGCCCCTGACAGGCCCCTGGGCATAGTTCCAAATTGTTCTCCAGAATAGATGGATCAGTTCACAACTGTACCAACAATCTATTAGTATCCCAGTTTTCCCACATCCCCTCCAACATTCATCATTATCTTTTCCTTCATCTTAGCCAATCTGAGTGGTACCTGAGAGTTGTCTTAATTTGTATTCTGATCAATAGTAATTTAGAGCATTTTTCATATGATTACAAAGTTTTAATTTCTTCATCTGATAATCATCTGTTCATATCTTTTGACCATTTATCAACTGGCGAATAGCTTAAATTCTAATAAATTCAATTCTATTCTCTACATATTTTAGAAATGAGACTTTTATCATAACTCTTGAATGCAAAATTTCCTCCAGTTTACTGTTTCCCTTCTAATCTTGTCTGCATTTGGTTTTGTTTGTACAAAAAAAACTATTTAACTTAATATAATCTAAATTATTTATTTTGCATTCAGTAATATACTCTAGTTCTTCTTTTTGCTTTTAATATCGCTATGTCTAAATATGAATCCATTTCAATCTTATCTTGGTAGAGGGTGTTAGATGTGGATCGATGCTAATTTCTGTCATACTAATTTCCAATTTTCCCAGCAATTTTTGTCAAATAGAGAAGCTGGGATCTTTTGATTTATCAAGCACTAGATTACTATAGTCATTGACTATTGTGTTTTGAGAACCTAACATACTATGCTGATAGAAGCCAGTAACAAATAGTTTTGATGAAAGGTCCGTACAGCTAAGCCACTTTCATTTGCAAATTTTTTTCATTAATTTCCTTGAAATTCTTGACCTTTTGTTCTTCCAGATGAACTTTGTTATTATTTTTTCTACTTTGTAAAATAATTTCTTGAGAGTTTAATTGGTATGACACTGAATAAATAGATTAATTTAGGTAGATTTGTCATTTTTATTATATTAGCTTGGCCAGTTGTCTTTATCTTTAAAGGTCTTCTTTAATTTCCCATTTGTAATATGCTCTTTCTTCTTTTTTATCCATCACTTGTTTTTCTATTTTCTCTTTTGGTGAAACTAAAGTTTAATATTCCAAAGACTATTATTGGCACAGGACATCAATGGAAGAATTTTGATGTTAAAAAGATATTTATTATAGTCTCTCAAAGGTAATCCAATTTGCTCTTTTTCTCAAGTTTAGGTCTAGCTAATTATCCATTTGTAATGTTTGTTCAAGATACATATATTGTAGAAGTGGCAAAGAATTGTAAACTAATGTGATGTACATCATTTGAGGGAATGCCTGATCAAATTATGAAACTAATCGAATATCATTGAGTTGTAAGAAATGTCAAAATGGATGAAGCTGGATAAACCCAGAAATACATATAGAATTAATGCATAATGAAGTGATCTGAGTCTGGAGAACTATTTCTATAAATAACATTCATATCACAAAGACAAAAAAAACTAAGAAAGACTTAATTTTTAATTTCTTATATTAAATTTCATTTTAATCAATAAAATTCTTTCTTTTCTCCTTTCCTTCCCTCTTTTCTCTTCTCCCCAGGGTATCAAAGAAAGAAAACTAAAACAACCTCCCTGTTACAAACATATATAGTCAAGCAAAACAAATTCCTTATTAGTCATATCAAGAAACCTGCATCTATTATATATAGACCTAATATATATACCTAAGATGAATAATGAGCAACCCTTATTCCTAGGGACAAATAACCTCCTAAAATTCAGATGGTGAGTTTAAGATACAGGATGAGAGACCTATTTTCAGATATGGTCAATAGTTTTGATTGGCTCTACAAATATGATAAAATATTATTTTCTTTAAGGAAGGAAGGTGGGGCATCTAGTTGGTGTAATGAATAGAGCACCAGCCCTGAAGTCAGGGTTCAAATCTGGCCTCTTAATACTTAATGCTTCACTTGTGTGACCCTGGCCAAGTCATTTAACCCCAACTGCCTCAGCAAAAAAAAAAAAGAAAGAAAAAACAAGGAAGGTGAATTTGGCAGGAAAAAGCTAGTAATAAAGTTGTCAAAAAGAAAAAGGAAAAAAAAAAAGCAAGAAAAGTGAAGTCATTGAAGTATTAAAAGATGCACCCAAAAGCCCCAAATGAAGGTCAACTGGAAGCACTTATAAGGAGGACAGTTTTGAAGATAACATGTTGAATTTTTCATATACTTGGAGAAACAAGATATCTGTGATGGAGATTTGCAGAAGCCTGTGCGATCTTTTTTTGTTTTGATTTCTTTATAGTAATGATTATTTTATTTGGTATTAAGTCCAAAATAAAAAAAAGAGAGATATTAAAAAGTTATAAAAACCAATGGCCAGACTCCATGAGTTTTCCATTCAACTGAATTTCATTATGTCTGACTAATTGACATTCTTTATCCAAATGTGGAAAGTTAAGAAAATTCATGCGGGATTATGGATTTTCTTTAGAATATAATATCTCCAATGTTCCAGCATATGTTGCAAACAATACAATATCATCCTCAAACAAAAGTAGCTAGACAACCAGTTGCTCTACATAGGGAATTGCCTTGCAGTTAGACTCAATGTTGGACATTTCCCTCTAACAACGTAAACATTTAGAGAAGTATACTGTCTATTTTATGACTCAGCCATATCTATGATTAAAAGATGCTTGAAAAAAAGTTTTCTTATAACTTTCAAGTTATTAACAGCAAATAAATATAGTAAACTTCTATTTGATAGGCACAAAGATTTTAGTTTGGGAATAATAATTCAATTTTTGGTAAAAATTGTTGGGAAAACTGGAAATCAGTTAAGGTATCATATGTTTTTTTTTCCTATATTAAATCAAAGGCCTCTTTCCTCCAACAATAAACAAAAAATAAGCAATATATTGTATTTATTATATCTTTTGGTCAATTTTGTAAGTATTGGGATGCTACATTCTTGGTAGTGGGGGTTCTACACCTATGATTTAATGATATAAGGAATTACTAGGGAAGAAATTTTCTTTAGCAATGTACATTAGCAACTGTTTAGCATTTTGTAGTGTATTCTGACATTAAATAACTTGCCCAACATTACATAGATAGAATGTCTTAGAGGAAGGACTTGAAGCTTATTAATCCTGGCTCTAAGGCTCCCTCATTATCCACTGTGCCACAATGGCTCTCATTGTATCTATTGTAAAGAAAAGATTTGTAAAGATCTTTTGCATATACATATACACACATGTACATGTATACACATATATATTTATAGCTAGGATAGTAGGTATGTGAATCAGTAGTTATTCACATTCTTTTGATTGCCTTTACTCCTTTTTATGGACAATAAAGTGTTTACTACTATGAAAGATGAATTGTTAAAGAAAAATTTGAAGATCAGGAAGAGAGGTATCAAATTATATTCACAAATGTACTTTCTCAATGTTGTGAAATAATTATTTACTTTATAGGTTAAAATTATTTGATTATTTTGACAAAGATATTTTTGATCATTTAATTGCTGAAAAGCAAATTAATGTCTTTTAAATTGAAGACAATTTCTTGGCAAACTTTTGCCATTTTTGCCAGTCTATACAAGTTCCAGTTTTATCTTTTCTAAGTGACTAAAAGTTTGATGGAATTTATAAAATTATGACTAGGAAGTGATATCAAAATAACAAGAAAAGTGGAACCAGGATACCATTTAAGCAGTCACATATAAGAATAAAACTCAGTCTCATTGAAAGTTTAAAGGGAGATAAAAGTTGAATAAGCCAAAAATCTATTTTTGAAATAAAATAAAAAGGTGATTCATTTTTCTGGTTTATGAAATAAAATTTTTAAAAAATCATTACAAAATACAAGATTTTTCCATAATATACACCATTAGTACATCATTAGTACAATGAAACTCATTACTCAAGAATTTGGGAAAACCTCAAAATTTGTATTCTTCTAAATTCAAGGATATAATACTCTTTTAAGAATGATCTTATTCAGAATTCCTCCCAAGGGGGAAAAATATAATTTCCAGTAGTGAGCTATGCAGAGGATAAATATTTGATTGAACATTAACTATATTCTTTGACTAGGTGTTTCATTCCATGACTTCTACTAAGTTTAGTCTCTCTTCTAAATTCAAAATACTCTTAAAATTGTATATTTGTACATAGTTATAGCAGATCCTTGACATGGCTTAGTGTATTAGAAAGAAGAATGAATAAGGAATCTTGAAACCTGTGCTATGGTATTCTCTCTGTCATTCATTAGCAATAGTATGTGATTTGGTGGAAAAAAAGATCATATTACTTTAAAATAAAAAGCAAAACTAAACTTAAAGTTTATTTAATTTAATATCTTCATTTACAGGTAAAAATATGGAGACCCAGAGAAGTTAAGTAACTTGTTTAATGTCACGCAAATAATAAGTTGCACAGATAGAATTTGATACTGTTTTTTGATTCCAGTGTTTATACTATTCTTGCTGCCCCATCACCTCTCTGATCTCAGTTTCCTAATCTAAAAAATAATAAATTAGAAGAGTTGTGTCTGTCTTATGTTTTATTGTGAATTAATTCTCTCACAGGCAAACCCCCAGGGCAAATGGGATTTTCTCTCAATCTTACATTAATTTATTTATTTTGTTTTTTTGGGATGTCTTTTGTCTTCATATTATAGATATTTCAACTTTCTCTTTAGGATTTAACGCTCCCTTTTGATAAGGGAAAACAATCTTGGGGAAATTTTCCTTCACTTTAAACAATATGTACTATATTTTGATGAGTAGTTTTTGAGATCTTACATTTCTGCTGAGTTGGGGATTTACTGAAGTGGTAGTGATAGTGGTAGTAGGGAATATATTTCTCATTTGATTTCTGGGATATTAATTGGGTTCTTATTCACTCAGAGTTTAACTGCCATTTTGGGATATTTTTATTTGATTCTTATGAAGGTATGATATATTTTATATGGTTTTGCTCATTTAATTTTGCATCACTTTATACAAATCTCCTTGTGTCTCTGAATTCCTTATATTTGTCACACAATGCATAATCATATTCTATTAGTTATATACCATAGTTTTTTTAGCTCCTTTTTAACTGATGGGGGTCCATTTTGTTCTTTGCCAAAACAGAATGATGCTATGAATATATATTACATATACATATATATGTAGGTGTGTGTATACACATGTGTACATACTGACATTAATACTACATAGTGGGCTTTTGCTTGTTCTTTGACTTCTTTGATATAAATGAGCAATAAAATATGCATGGCTTATTCATTTTCCTTACATAATACCAAACTACTATTCAATTCATAGCTTTCACAATAGCATATTAGCATGCCTATTTACAATTCCTACTAAGTTCTATCATATTTGCTGTAATGTTAAATTTTTTAAAATTTGCATTTCTTTTGTCGAACATTTATCTATTGGGTAATTGTTTTTGATATTAACATATTTGTATTAATTACACATGAAAATTGATATCAGAATATTATTGCTGGTATTTGATAACATTTTTCCTAATTAAATATTTTTCTTCTAATTCTATTATTTAATGTACATGCAAAAGTTTAATGTGCTCTAGCTTATCTTTTTTTAAATGACATCTTCTGACCCTAGTTAAGAATTTTTCTCCTAGCAATAGTTTCCTGATATCATTCTCACCTTTTAATTTTTTTCCCCTGTGACCTTGTCTAATCAAATCACATACCTATTTTGAGTTAATTGTGGCATATGGATTAATTTATTGATCTAAATCTAATTTCTGTCAAGTTTTCCAACAGCTCATTGTGCAAAAAATAGTTCCTTTACTAATAATTAATGTTCTTTGTTCAGTTATTTCTTTTTCTTATTTAATCCATGTTACTGATCTATTTTTCTTTTTTGTTTTAGCACTGCTAAATAATTTTGATACCTAATGCTTTAAATATAATCTGGGGTCTGGCAATTCTATATCCCCTTCATTATTACATTAATTTCCCTTGAGATTCTGATTTTTTTTACTCTTCTTAAACTGTTTTTGTTCTTATTTCACATATTTACTATATCCCTTTAGTAATTTGATTGGTATATAGCAAAAATCGGTAAATTAAGGTAGTTTTATTCTTTTCATTATATTTGTATTGCTTAACCAAAAAGTGTCTATACAATTATGTGTTTCACTATTTGTGTAAAGAGTATTTTGTAGTTAACATTTTGTAACTGAATTTATATAAATCTTGTGTTTGTGTCAATGAAAACTTAGATATTTAAGCATTTTGATGACATTTTGAATGTGATTACTTGTATTATTCATTCTTTGTGATGTTTGTTACTCTATAAGGAAATGCAGATTTTTGGGAGTCAATTTATTTTGAATTATTCTACTTTTCTTAACCTATTAATCATCTCTTTCTTCTCTAGTGCTCTGGGATTGTAGAAGTACATAATACTATCTGCAAATAGAGTATTTTGTCCCCTCTTTGTTGATGTTTAATTTTGGTATCATTGCTATAGCTAGTATTTCTAGAAGAACAGTTAAACTTGCTGCATTACTGTTTATATTCAGAAACTTTCTTGTGCTTCTTCATTGCCAGTAAGACTAGTTCTAGGTTTTACATATGTACTTTACCAAAGTTATGGACTGGCCCTGGCTAGAATTTTAAAGTTTAAAAAATGTAAATGAAGACTGTATTTTATCAAAAGTTTTTTCTATATCCTTAAATTAATCGTGTTGTTTCCATTATCGTCTATAACCATAATTATGTTACATTTACCCCAATGTTAAGCCATCCTTGCAACCTTGAAAAGACTCAAATTTGGTTACAATGAATTATGTTCTGGATGTATTGTGAAAGTTTCCTGAAATGTAATGATGAATATTGGAGGGGATGTGGGAAAACTGGGCCACTATACATTTTTGGTGGAGTTGTGAATTTATCCAGTCATTCTGGAGAGCAATTTGGAACTATGCCCAGGGTGCTATCAAACTGTGCATATACCCTTTGACCCAGCAGAATCTTTACTGGGCCTGTATCCCAAAGAGATCATAAAAAAGGGCAAAGACTCACATATGCAAAAAATGTTTGTAGTAGTCTATTTTGTAGTGGCAAAGAACGGAAAGGTGAGTTAATGCTCATCAGTTGGAGAATAGCTGAATAAGTTATAGTATATGAATATTATAAAATATTATTGTTCTATAAGAAATGACCAGCAAGATGATTTCAGAAAGTCCTGGAGAGACTTACACAAACTGATGATAAATGAAGTGAGTAGAAACAAGAGAACACAGTACACAGCAATAAGATTATATAATGATGAATTCTGATGGACATAGCTCTTTTCAACAATGAGGTGACTCAGGCCAGTTCCAATGGTCTTGTGATGAAGAGAGCCATTGGCACCCAGAGAGAAGACTGGGGACTGAGTGTGGATCACAACATAGTATTTTTACATTTGTCCTTGTTGTTGTTTGCTTGAATTTGTTTTCTTTTTCATTTTTTTCTATTGATCTGATTTTTCTTGTGAAGCATGATAATTGTGAAACTATATATAGAAGAATTGCACACGTTTAACATATTGGAT
This sequence comes from Antechinus flavipes, assembly GCF_016432865.1. Classification (NCBI taxonomy): domain Eukaryota; kingdom Metazoa; phylum Chordata; class Mammalia; order Dasyuromorphia; family Dasyuridae; genus Antechinus; species Antechinus flavipes. Next base: position 91,270,263 of record NC_067400.1, read on the forward strand.
TACTTGTCTTCTAGGGGACGGAGTCAGAGGAAAGGAGGGAGAAAAATCAGCAGGAAAAATCAGGGAGAAAAATTTTTTGGAACACAAGGTTTTGCAAGGGTGAATGTTGAAAACTATTTATGCATGTGTTTTGAAAATAAAGTTTTTGTATAAAAAAGAAAATTTCCTGGTGAGGATTATATTTATGATTTTTGCATTGATATTTATTAATTAATTTGGTCAATAGTTCTCTTTCTCTTCTTTGTCTGTCCCGGAATAGTATTAGGACCATATTTGACTCATAAAAGTTTAAAAAAAATGCATATTCCCTCTATTTTGGATAATTTTTTTTGTACTATAGTCTCTAATTTTCTTTTAAATATTTAATCTATCAAACATTTGACAAGACTTATAAATCCATCTGATTCGCCTTGTTTTTTTCTCTTTCTTTGATAGCTGCTTTATGTATGGATTGATTGTTTTTTTTTTTCCTGAGACTGGGTCAAGACCTTTATTTTCCTTTTATAGGTTTTAGTGTTTTATATAAATGTAGTTATTTTTCTATTTTCAGTGTTCTTTGTATGTATTTACATGGGGTAGTCTTTGAAAATTCTTTTTATTTCTTTCTGATGTCAATTTACCTTATTAATATATTTTATTCTGGTAATTTAATTTTTCTTTTATTTGTTTAGTTTAGCTAATTGTTAGTCACTTTTATTAGTCTTTGAAAAACATACTTTTAAATTTTGCTTTAAATTTTTATGATATTTTATTCAAATTTCTCAATTTCTCTAATTTTAAAAATTATTTTTTTAAACTTGATTTAGAGATTTTAAAATTTTATTTTCTATTTTACATTTATTTGACCCTGTCTTTTTCTATTTTATTAAAATAATTTTTCAGGAATGCAAGTTTTCCCCTGGGGACTTTAGTTTCATCCCTTAAATTGTACTATGCTTTTTTATAATTATTATTGCTTTTAATACAATTATTTATTTTTATTTGTTCAATTCTTTGAAAATATTCTGTGTATCATTATTTAGTTTTCATCTAATTGTTCATATTTCTTTTACTTATTGCTATCTTAATTTTTTTTATAATCTGGAAGGAATACATTTTTTTTATTTCTTTTATGCTCTTGCACAATAGCCATTTTTGTGAGGGTATTGTGTGATGCTAAAGTATATATTTTATTCAATATTTTTTCCAGTAATCACCAAAGTTCTGTCAAATCCAAGTCTTTCAACAATGCTCCATGTTTTCCACTTTGTTTATCTTTTCACTGGATGTCTCCTTATCTGATAAAGGCATATTAAAGCTGTTATTATGTTGTGTTTCTATTATGATAGTTTCTGTTTTGGTGGTACTTTCTCTTTGCAACTATCTTGGTTTTGGTTTTAACAATGTGGTTACTATGTGATTTGGAGTGCATGCATTTAATAGTCATTCTTGTAAACTTATTGTCATCCATGATTTCTCATTTGTATTTACTATACATATCTGATCCTTCATCAAGTCTTGTTGTTTTGACTTTTGCATAATTTTTTTATATCTATATTCTTCTGTCCACTTACATGTCAACCAACCTAATTCAATCCCTCATCACTTTTAATATAGACTGTTCTAAAAGCCTTCTAATTGGTTTTCCTGACCCAAGTCTTTCTTCACTTTAACCCATCCTCTGGTCAGCTGTTCAAGTAATTTTCCCTTAAATACACTAGGGCACTTCTCTCTGACAACTAATTCCAGTGTTTTTTTTTTTTTTTTAAACCTCCAGGATCAAAGGTAAAATCCTTTGTTTGGAGGAGCCACTCACTTAGTTAATTAATTGATTGATTAATTAATTTTGGGAGTCTGACTTCTCATCCTTCAAGGATCTCTATATTTTGCTTACATTTCTTGCATTTTGAATTTCAGTTACATAGACATTAATGTTGTTCCTGGAACACAGGACTCCAGTTCTTATCTCTATGTCTTCACTCTGGCTGTTCCTCATACTTGGAATGCTTTGTCTCCTTACTTCTGCTTACTAGCTTCCTTTAAGAATCACTCTCATGTCAGCTAGATGGCACAGTGCACAGATAGAGCATTGGCCCTGAAATCAGGAGGACCTGAGTTCAAATCTAGCCTCAGACATTTAATATTTCCTAGCTGTGTAATTAAGAGGCAAGTCACTTAACCCCAATTGCCTCACCAAAAAAGTTATTTTAATTTCTATCTTTTATAGGATATCTGCCCCGCTTTCTTTTTTTTTTTTTCCTTCTTTCCTAGAGTACCTTTTCTTGGATAATTTTTATTTGTTCCTTTTACATAGGAGCTTGTATTTTTTGTCTCCTTCACTAGAATATTGTTTCTTTGAAGAAAGGGGCTATCATTGTGCCTTTCTTTGTACCTGGAGTGCTTAGTATGGTCCTGGCACATAACAACTCCTTTATAAATATTTCTTGGCTGGTGTAATTGGGAGAAGAGCTGCTGTAGTGTTCTGGTTGGTTTTCTGGAGGTTTCAGCAAAGTAATCACCATGAGAATAGCCAGAGATAAAGTCCAAAAATCTTTATTGTCTCCTTCACAACTTTGTCTCCTTGCCTGGGGCCCGAGCTAGCTTTCTGGAATGTATCTTGATTTCTGTTGGGGAGGTAGGAGGACCACCAACACAGTCTCTTTCTTGAAGTCTGTCTCAGTCTGAGAGCTTGTGCTCCAACCTCCAGTCCTCTGTCTTCCCTAAGTTTGTTCTGATCCTATTTGATCCCCCTCTAGGTCTGACTCTGACCTTCTTAAATACTCTATTACAATTAAATCAATTCATCATACTGAATATAAGTCAATCATCATATCACCTGAACTAGAGAACTATTAATCACCATGCTAAACTAGCTAATTACTGCCTTATCAATTCCACTGACTTAGCACCTTCTTTAAATTAATCATACAGAGTTTGAGCCCTCTACATCTCCCACTTTCTTTTGTTTTAGAATGTAGGTGGTTACACCCTCTCTGACTTCTCAGGGAAGTGAGAATCCCCAAAAAGAGATGATCATACCCTCTTTGACTTCTCAGAAAAGGGGGTGAAAACACCATAAAAGGATGTGATCACACCCTCCCTGATGTCTCAGGAAGGGAGATGAAAACACCAAAGGGAAATGGGGAGTCAAACCAGATTAGCGGGTTTCTGAAGGGTCTCAATTGAAACAGGTATACATAAATCCATCAATATGGGAGGTATTACACAAGCACAAAATAACACAGGCCAATAGTGATATAACAAACAACATGAATCAACATGAAATTATACATGTCCATAAGTCCTAGAAATAGTCCAAAACTAATCGATTGTCTATTACTTTATGTGTCAGGGAATCCAATGATTCCTGCAGATTTTGAAGTCCTATACCAATCTTATCATGTCTCAGTATATCCAATGATTCCTGCAGCTGCCATCATGCCCCACCTGTTTTTTGTTTGAGGTCTTGGAGCTGAGCCCTGTTTCTGATTTCCTGGGTCAATCTACATTCTGAGGCCCAGTGGAAACCTCTGTTGCATTTTGGACATGGGGTTTTGGGTCTTGTTCTATCACCCTCTCTTCTCACTCTATCTCTTTGCCAACATTTAGCTTTCAGATGCCTACTTTATCACATTGAAAGCACTGACAAGTCTCTCTGGAAGTCCCTTGCTAAGAGGGACCCCATTTTACCATCTTCTGCATCATAGCCTGTGTTTAAAAGGCATTTGTGCCCACTATGACACAGCCTCTTATGATTTCCTCTAAAGGAGCATCCTTTTATAGTCCTAAAATAATTCTTCTATAAGCCTCATTAGCATTTTTCTCTAGCAAATTGTTTGATCCTCATTCCTGTTGCTGCATTTTTACCAATCATTCATATGACAGCCGTCTGCAGACATCTCACAAAATCAGCAAAGGGTTCATTTAGACCTTGCTCTGTTTTCATGAAGGTTTCCCCTCTATCTTCTTTTTCTGGGAGGGTTCCCCATGCTTTTATAGCAACAGCAGCAATTTGCTCATATGCTATCAAAGGGTAATTAATCTGTGCTGAAGTGTCTATATATTGACCTCTACCTGCTAGTTGATGAAAGATGACTTGTGTGTTGACTGTAGTTTGCCTATTTCATTGGTCTTGTATTCTACATAGTTCTCTATACTACGAAAGCCACAACAAATTTTATCCAGGTTCTAAACATGTCCTTGCTATAGATTTCCAATCACTAAGGGTTAAAATTTCATAAGCCAAATTCTCTAATATCATCTTAATGTAAGATGATGTAGCCTCATAAAGAGTGCAAGCCTTTTTCAGAACTTTAATAATTTCCAGGTCAAAAAGACTATATCTTCTCCTTTCTTGATCTGAAGAGTCAAATTCTTGAATAATAGGGTATGCATTTATTTTAAAATCAGATATATCCTGTCCTTTTTAAACTTTAACCAGTACCTTTTGTAATTTTGTCATAGGGAGTGGACAAAGCTGCTTCATGGAAGGTGCTCATGGTGTTACTGCCACTCCCCCATCTCCTCCTCCCTCCACCCATGAAGGGTTAATTGAGGGGGGAGGGTCATGAGATGGGGAATGCCCTAATGGCTCCTGCTTTGAAGCACTATACTCCTTAATTTCATCAGGATTGTACTTAACATCTTTCTTGTCTAATTCTTCATGCTTTTCTGTGGTGTTCTCTTCTTTAAAATATAATGGTTCTCTCTGAGAGCAGGTTTCTTGGGGAGGTTTCCTGGAGGCAGCCTTAGTTTCAGCTCTGAGTAATAACCACTCCAAATACAGCCAGGTATTAAAAGTTCAGATCTTTTATTATTTCCTCCAAAATAGCTCGGTTAGTTTTCTTGGTGGCCTATTTCTCTGCTTGATTCCAAGAGCTCCCTCCAAATGTCTCCAACTCCAAAGGTTTGTACTTCAGTGATGGAATCTTTACAAACTGCTAACTCATTAGAGTTGATAGATTATTGATCTGCTCTTACAAGAAGATGTTTTGGGCCAGAACCTGAAACAAGGTACTAAGTAGAACTAATTAATACAATGCTTGTGTTCACACCTTTACTCATTGGAGTTCACAAGTATGCCAGATTCACAAAGTAAACTTTGTAACTTTGTGAATTCACACCTCCTTAAAGCTCTCAGGTCCAGAGAGCACTATGGGAGAAACCCATAATCCCTCTCTCCTATACCACAATTCCTCTCTCTCGTATAAAAGAGACAGACAGAGGCTCTCGGTTAGATTTCAGCTGAATTATGCCAGAAGCCCTCTCTCCGAGGCAAGAGAGATTCATTGGAATATTTTCCACTTGGCTGGCTAGTGGCGGAAGAAGTTTTTCAGAGGAAGAAGCTACGAGTTGAGAGTTCAGCGGAAGATTGAGAAGGCTCTCTCAGAGGCACAACCAGATTCATCTTCATCTCACACCACTGTGGTGGCTGGGCTTCTGCACTTCCCCCATTGAGACCAAGCTGGTCTGAAAGACTCGCCAGAAAGCTAGCCGAGCCCCAAGGGAAGGAGACAAGACATTAATTCCATCTTTGTGTTGGCTAGAGGCTGAAGAAAGCAGAGGCAGAGGCTGAAGGACAAAACCTTTGGATTTGGAGACATTCAGAGGGAGCTCTTGGAACCAAGCAGAGAGAGAGAGACCTCAACTAACCGGGCTGCTTTGGAAGGAGAAAATAAACATTTGTATTTTTACCAGCTAGCTGCATTTGGGGTAATTATTGATCTGAACTGATACTAAGGCTGCCTCCAAGAAAACCTCCTCGAGAAACCTACCATCTCCCCCAGAGAGAACTATTCTACTTATTTCAAAAGAACAAGATCACCACACTTCAGCCTCCAGCCAGCACAAAGTGGGAAAATGGAATGAATCTCTCTTGCCTCCAAGAGAGGGCTTCTGGCTCTCAATCCCCCAGAGTGCTCCTTCCAAGTTCTCCTTGCCTGGGGCTGGGCAGCTTTCTGGAGAGCCTTTCAAACCAACCTTGGTCTCAGTGGGGGAAGTGCAGGAGGCCAGCCACCACAGTGGTGTGAGATGGGATGAATGAATCTGGTTGCACCTCTGAGAGTGGGCTTCTTCTGAACTGCCCTGACTGGCTCACTGAAGCTCTATTTATGCTCAGTGTAAAAGGTTGACTCCTCCAAGAGAGTGGGATTGTGGGTTTCTGTATCTCCCAGAGTGCTCTGTGGCCCTAAGAGCTTCTTGCTTATATGAGCTCTCTAAAAGTGTGAACACAAGTATTGTTTCTATCAGTTCCACTTAGTACCTTGTTTCAAGTTCTGGCCCATAACATCTCCTTGTAAGATCAGATCAATCATACTGAACCATACTAAATTAGATAATTATTGTCTCTATCACTTTGTAAGGATTTCAACACTTCCCAACTTTTTTTCAGTAACCTCCCTCTCCTGTTCTTTCTTCTTTTTTCTTATTCTAATACTTATGTAATTCCTTAAAGCCAGTTGTATTAAGTTATATGTATAGAATGTTTCTTTAGGAATTGAATTAGGACCATTATCATTGTAATAGTCTATTAATTCCTCTCCCACTAGTTTCCACTTGTCTGGCTCTAATTCTTCTTCCTTTGAGAACCAAGAAGAAATGTATTTTAATATTTCAAAGAGTTCAATGATCTGCTTCCAAGTTACAATCAAACCTTTTTTTTTTTTAATTAGTTTAATTATGCAGTCTACACATTTTCCTTGAGGTGGAGAAGGTTCCTTTCTAAACATTTGTCCCATTTCAGCTGAAACACCAGTTTAATCCTTACCAAAGTTTCCTTCTTGTCTATTTTTGTACTCCCTCTAATTTATGGGTCACAAAACTTTTTTACTGAATTCAGGATCCTGTCAGTCTGGACTTTTGAGTGTAATTCCTTAGTCCCAGGTTTAGGAGACAAAATGTAATGTTCTGGTTAGTTTTCTTGAGGTCGTTAGACTAGCCTTTGTTTCAGCTGAGTAATCACCAGGAGAATAGCCAGGTGATAAATTCCAAAAGTCTTTATTGTCTCCTTGCCTGGGGTTTGGCTAGCTTTCTGGAGGTCCTCCCAGAATGTTCCTTGGTTTCTGTGGGGGAGGCAGGAGGACCAACAAGACAGTCTTTGTCTTGAAGTCTGTCTCAGTCTGAGAGCTTGTGCTCCAATCTCCAGTTCTCTATCTTCCTCAAGTCTGTTCTGGTCCTATTCCATCCCCCTCTAGGTCTGACTCTGATTTTCTTAAATACTCCATTACAATTAAATCCATTCATCATACTGAGTATAAGCCAATCATTATCTCTTTAGGGAACCATTATTTGTTGTAAGATTAATTCAATCATACTGCACTAGAGAACTATTAATCACCATGCTAAACTAGATAACCACTGTATTATCAATTCCACTGAGTTAGCACCTTGTTTAAATCAATCATACAGAGTTTGAGCCCTCTACAAGCTGCTTGTTGATCTACCCTGTTTCCAGAATTTCCAAGAATGGATTTATACTTGGACACAAGTGTAACAAGAAGCTATTTCTTCCATGGCAGCCACAGGCATTTTGCCTATTAATATTAGATATTTAAATCACAACAACAATCAACAGTGGGACAACAGGAGAGTCATCCTGTTATTCAAACCATTGGTTAAATTATTTTGTCCTGAATACACTTAACATTACTAACATATTTTAGAAAAGTGTTTTTTTTTCCTAAGTCATAGTGTTTGTAATTTATGTAGACTGCAAATAACTCCCTAAATATTCTACTCCAAAGTTTAAACAACACTCACATTTTTATTTCGTTCTGACTTTTGTGAACAAACTACTCGATTATCTAAGCTATGAAAATCATTACAAATTACTCTTTGCTTTAACTACTAGAAAGTTCAACATAAGACTCAAGCTTCTGCTACAAAATCCATTACTTTTGATCATCAGACAATATCCAAGGCTATGGAAAGAGAAGATTCAAAGAATAGCTTCAATGTTATGATTTTTGTAGTCTGTTTAAGACACTTCAATAAAATGGCGTCTAATATCACAGTCTAAAGTAAGGTGAAGATCAAAGGAATTTGGAATAGAAAATGTAGCAATTGATGGGACTGAGATGTTATCATACAAGTTTAGCAGTCTATTTTCTCAACTGGTATGGCTTATACTACCATCAGAATACCAGCCCCATATCCACAACAAGTGATCTAGTTCTCTTATCCATGCAAGCATAACTTCAGCCCAATGAAAACTGGATTTGATCTTTCTGAACTTAAACTTATGATTCTATCTTTGAGGAAGATGGTCATCATATTTTTTTCCAAAATCCCTGCCTTCTTGGGAAGATGGTGATGGAAGCATCAAATACCCTTAAGGATGATGAACTGTGCTATAGTTGAAGTGGGTCAGATTGCCTGGACTATAGGCCTTTACTTCCCCATTTTAACTACACTCTATCATGAGTAATGGCTTATAGGAAAATCTCTTGTGGTACAATGATGGCAAATTCTCTTGTGCTGCAGAGAGAGGTAGGAACCCCTGGTGAATGTCTCCTCACCTTTTCCTACAATGCCACCCGGCAAAATTTCCATAGCTGTCTTTTTAGTGTCTATTCAGGTTTCTTTCTCCTTTCTTGTCTCAGCATCCCTAGGTCTGCTCTGCTTGCAAGACTATTATGAGAATCAAATACGAGAATATATCTATATCTATATCTGGAGAGAGAGAGAGAGAGAGAGAGAGAGAGAGAGAGAGAGAGAGAGAGAGAGAGAGAGAGAGAAAGGTGTTTTGGAAACTGTAGTGTAGTGTAATTAAGGCAAAGTATAAACTATATTATTATCTATAATACATCAGATAACTTTGCTTTCTTTTCAGGTTATCATTTTCGGATGATCCTTTATATCCTCCTCTACAACATGGGGTTAATACTTACTAGCATTTCAGGTAAACTACAAAAAAATCCCTCCAACTTTAATGATCAAAATGAGCCCTGAAATCAAATCAGCAATTTGCTGCATTGGGAGCAAATGGCCCAGTGAGCTCTGCTCATTATTTTGAATTCTCTCTATGGTTTGCATACAGTTTTCTCTAGAGTGTATTGCTTTCCACTTCACAGAAATCTTCGATGTAAACATGGATCTAAGCAGAGCAAAGCAAAACAAAAGGCCTTTTTTGAAAGTTATGTTCTTTTACAGCTTTTAAGCTAGCTGCTTTCCCTGTTTCAACCTTACTGATCCTGGAGGGAGCTGAGGAATGGGCAGCCTATCAGAAAACAACAAGCATTGAAAAGTTTGGAAAGGATGAACAATATTACCACAGCTGCTTACAGTATGCTTTTCCCCTGGCTAACCATTGCTTTACATTGAAAATGTGAAAAACTTACTTCTGAAGCCACAGCCTTGTCTTTCATCCTTCTCCCCTAAATTAGAAGATACACACACACACACACACACACACACACACACACATATATATATATATGAAGAAAATCTTGCTAATCTTACTATAATCATTTCCATGTGAGACACTAATGGACACCCAACTGTTAGGGCCAACAGTGAAGCCAGAGGTGTGAGCAAATGAAATCTCACAAGAACTGAGAAGGAAGGTAGTGATATTTTATATAACATAATAACTCACATTAATCATAAAACAATAGGATCACAGCTCCAGAGTAAGAAGGGATATTAGAGGACTCCCTCATCTTCCAGATGAAAAAAAACAGATCTATTTTCTTACCTCCTCCTCTTTTGAGACCACCTTTTTCCCCTTCCTCAGCTTTCCATTTCTGTAACCATAATCTATTCAATATTTCTACTGTTTTTGAAAAGGGTGCATACTATACTCCCCTATTCTTCTCTTCTTCATCCTTGTAATTTTTCAAACTGACCTACCAATCCTTGGCTGCCATTTGCCTAAAGATGTTTTTCCTATCAGAAAATATGTTTCTTTAAGACAGAGACAGTGTTTTCTTTTGTAGGTATTTTATGCTCATCATGTCCCAAACTATATTCATTGTCTTCCACTCCCAAATCCTTTCTTCTTCATAATATTCTTATTCTTGAGGGAAATGCCACCATTTTCTTGATTAAATAGTCTCTAAATCTAGGTATCACCCTTGGCTCCTCACTCTCTCATATCCAATCATTTGCCAAGTCTTGTCATTTCTACCTTTGTAACATCTCTCACAAAATATATCCCCTTGTCTTCTATGACACTGCCACCAGCCTTGGAAGGGTCTCATCACCTCACAGCTGTCTCAAGTGTCTCCCTACTCCAATTAGCTATCAAATTGATCTTCCTAAAATATAAGTCTGAGTATATCATTCCCATTTAAGCAACTTGGGCAACTCCCTCTTACCTCCAAGAACAAATACAAAATCTTCTGTTTGGCTTAGAAGTAATTTGGTTCCTTTCCATGTTTCCAGTCTTCTTACACCTTTTGCCTTGATCTTTTGCTTCCCTCCAAGGTAATGCAATTTAGTAATGCTTTCATTCTTACATATAATACTTTATTTCCCAACTGAGTATTTTCACTGGCTGTCCTCCATCCCTAAAACGCTCTGCTTCATCTCTGTCTCCTTCCTTCTTTTAAGATTCATCTTCTGTCAGAAGCTTTTCCTGATCTCTCCCTAATTCTAGTTCTTTCCTTTGTTGATTATTTACAGTTAATCTCGGATATCTCTTATTTGTACATTTCCATTTGCATGTTGTCTCACCCATTAGACTGAGCTCCTTCAAAGCAGAAACTGTCTTTTGCCTTTCTTTATACCTCTAGCAATTAGTATAGCGAATCTTTAATAAATACTAATTGAGTGAATAACTGATTTTTATTTCCAGCTGTTTAGCATAATTCTTGGCACATAACAAGGCCATAATAAATACTTATTTATCCATTCCCAGATTAAGTGACTTGCTTAAGGTAACAGGCATTAAAAAATGGAAGAGGAAGAATTCAAACTGAATTTCTTTCACTCCAAATCCAGTTATCTATTCTCTGCCAAGCTACTTCCTTTGTTGCCTCTATATGTATTATATCACTGTTGTTATTGATACTAAAAGAGGATGAAAATCATACTATCTTGGAGTCAATCTACAATTTGTCAACTGTGCTTGATAAGATTGATATGAGTCTGGAAAAGTCTTTCACAGGTTGGTTACAAATAGCTCTTAAATGGCACTTTTAGATTTACAAAGCACTTTTCACCATGAGAATCTTGCAAGGTAAGTAGTGCAGATATTATTATCATCATCATCACTCTGTCACAGATTAGTAAATAGAACTCAGAAAAGTGAAATAATTTGTTTGATAATAATAAAACTATGATGATTATCCAGTTAGATCATTTGGGTACAAACCCAATACTTTTATCATGAGGTCATTTTGCCCCTTTACAAATAGGCATGTACTAGGGAAGAGGATATTTTGGTTAATTATCAATGCTACTACTAATATCAGTTCATATTTCCCTAACCCTTTATACTTTACAAAGTGTTTTCCTCATAATAATCTGTTGCAGTACGCATGTGGTACAAGTGTGATTTCTCCTTTTTCCAAGTGAGGAAGATGAGTCTCAAGGAGATTATTCTTTGCTCAATATCACATGTTAAGTGATAGAATCAAGATTTTATTCCAGATCTTCTGGTTCTGAAATTCAGTAGGTTTCTTACTACATCAAGCTCTAAGTGACTCCACTTACCTTATATAAATAAAATGATTTTCAAAGAATTTAATATGTGAAATATTCAGTGGAAAAATAATTTAATATTTTTAATTATTTAGAAGACACTTCAAGATCTTTAATTGCTTGATTTGGTAATTAAAAATGTTAATTATCACTGTATTTAAGAAACATGGAAGTGTCAAGTTAGTTGAAAAATTTTTAATGATGGATTGCATGTCAGGTAACAGGGTTAATTTTTCATTTGAATTTCCATACGAAGAGAATTATGGTATATCTTATCTTGTTCTGTTTCCTAGATGAAGAAAAGTTCATCATTTAAAAACAATAACGAGAGAAAGATTAAAGATATTTGTCTTCTGAAATTCAACCCTGAATCAATGTGAAAAGCTTCTCTGGATTGATATATTGACAGTATCATCTATCTTTCCTACTGAATATTTCATACATACATACATACATACATATATATATGTATATATGTATAATTGTCTCTTTATTATTTGGAATATAATATCTATATTTCTATCATTAAATTGAGCCTCTAACGCCTATTGATTCTATTTCCACATTATTGTATGCACCTGTCACCTTAGAATTGCAACTGTTACTACTCTAGTATGGTAAGAGCTTCCTCTAACAAATCTCATTTTCAGTTTCTCCTGTCCGAGGCATTCTACACAGTACTTTCAAGTTGATATTAATATGTAGAACTCTGTTTGAAAGTCTTCCCTGCTTCCCCATTTTTCAATGAATGCAAAAATCCACATTTAGATATGGATATTACAGGATCTCCGTAGTATCCAACCTACCTTTCTAGTCTTTTTTTTAAGTTCTATTCTCTGTTGTGTACTTTATGTTCCAGCCAAACTCTATTATTCATTATTACCAGAGCAAGCCCAAGGATTCCCCTCTTATTTACCTCTGTTCATATTATTTGATATATTTGCTATATGCTTTCCTCCACTTCTGTTTGCCTAACATCCTATCTATTGTTTCAAGATCCATCTCAAAGCACCAATCTTCATGAAATCCTCTCTACTCGGGTGTGATTGGTATTTCTCTCTGTGTCTGTCTGTTTGTGTCTGTCTGTCTGTTTCTCTTTCTTACTCTCTCTCTCTCTCTCTCTCTCTCTCTCTCTTTCTCTGTTTCTCTTTCTCTCTCTATTTCCATTGTAGCATGTTGTGCTTTTACATCATCCTCATATAACTTACATATAGTTGGTAGTTAATAAATATATATTAAATAGTATTGAATGATTCATATCCTAGTTTTGTTATATATTCATTTATTGTACATGCCTTTGTATCCATACCAAATACAAGTTCTATGTCTTATTTATCTGGATGTCCTATATCACCATTCAATATGCATTATATATCCTAGGGTCCTAATACATCTTTGTTAAAAGAATGATTGAATGGTCGAGTTTTTACTGTGATTTTAACAAACTTATTTTTTTAATCATATGACAACATGTAGACACTTCAGCTATTGTTATTTTTGTTTATCAGATGAAAAACCTGAACTTTCCAGAGTAGGAGAGTAGTTCCAGATCACTTGGAGTTAAGTGAATTATACAGGACTAGAAGGCAGATTTCCTTTTAGTTCAATGATTCATTGCTTTTATGACTACTGCTTATTCTGTTGATTGTTCATGGTGACTTTTATATAGGGGTCTGCTTTATTTCTTCTATGCAACATGGTACATAGTTTTCACCATCTTTTGCTGAAAAATGTGAAATATGAGAATACAAACTAGTTTCAAGTATAAGCTCATGAGGGTACAAATGGTGTTTTTTTCTGTTTAGCTCTCTAGCACTTAGCACAGTACATTGCCCATTCTGGAATGGAAATGAATTAAAAACCAAAGGCATTTTAATTATGAAGGCAAACCTATGAGAAAAATAATATTTGCATTTCAAAATCAAACATCAATGGTTTTTAGCCTCTCTATTTGCCACCATACATGTGGGTGAGTAACAGATGGCTATATTTGTATTCCATACCTAGTTTTTGATATTTTTAGTCACCTTTTATAAATTAGATTGACAATTCTCATTAGGAGAAGTTATTTTTATTTTGTTTCTTTGTTCCTGGCTGTTATAAATACCACTATCATTATAGATACTAAGTCCCCAGAGGGTAGGGATTATGCCAGTTTTGTTTGTATCCTCTACAATGCTTAGTAGAATACCTTGTGCACTATAGGCATACCATCTTTATTTGTTCAGGCAGAATGAGTTAAACAGGCAAAATGCAGTCTCTTGAAAGTGACACAGTGAGCTTGGAAAATTGGTGCATTTGCCTTTTACCAAAGATGCGTTAGAGGTAGTTCCCAGTGTTTTCATTACAATATATGTGAGGGCTTTTGCTGGGGTGTTGTCAGAGTTCTAACACATTTTTTTTTTACCTGAGGCATATGTAGACATCTCAGCTCTTGCTATTTCTAACAATAGTACATAGCACAAAACCAGACCTCAGACCTGAAGTTCCTGTTCTATAGGAAGGAGAGAGATATTTCAGAATACTTATCCTTGAGGCTGGAAATTGATGCTAGAGGGTCCACCGGAGAAGGGAGAAACAAAGTACAGCCAGGCCAATACATGGTTTGCTGTTTTTAATAGTTATTCTTGCTACGCTGGTGCTAAAATTAATTTTTTCAATGCCATATGGGGTAAATCCCCATCCTGGCTTCATATCTTTGTGTCACATTATGGCTAAATTTTGACAGTTTCAACATTGTAAATTCTGAATAGAAGTAGCCTGACATTTCAAAGTGTTCCTATTCAACAACTATGTTCCAGTGACTTCCTATTGTAATTCATGCATTGTTATATTAAAAATTTTGACAAGAACCAAAAAAAAATCCCTTGTGAAAATTTGATGCATTTATGCATTAAAAAAAAAAAAAACTCTAAGTGTACTAATTACTTCAGAGATGAGATGTTAAGCAAATCCCCAGACAGGGAGTATAGTGCCTCTGAACGTGGGTGTTACCATGTCTAGCCAATGGAAAGACAGGTATTTGCCTATGCACAATTACCCACGGTAATTGTGTCCCCCGTGGAAAACAGGTTTTACACATTTTGGTGAAATAATTGCCTAAGACAGAGAAAGCATGTTAGTATTAGAATACTGGCCTGGAATAACTAGAGCAGGGAGTAGGTACCAAGCTGCTTCTGAAGCTATGGGACTCTCCTGCAAACATATTAGTTGCCAAACCCTGCCACAGGTGTATACTACATGAACAGGTGCCTAAAAATAAAGCAGGATTATGAGGCAATGCTTCTAGGTTTCAAAATGCACTAGTCCCAAGGCATATATGTACATCTGTTCTGTGTCTGGTGTTTTACCTTTTTATTTTTTATCTTTAAAAACAGACTTTATGGTTATTAGAGTAAATGTGTCTGGCTGTTGGACACTGATTGAAAACATTGAATTTTGAAAGATTTGTGTCTTCCCCAGTTGCTATGACTATTATAATGTAGGAATGCAAAAGTTATTTATTCATCAATTAGGAGATGACACTATTCAAAAATGAAACATTTGTGATTGGTTTAGAAATATATGGCCAACTGCTTACTCTTGTATTAGATTTGCAATGCTAAAGAAATCTTCAGAAATGCAAATGTATTTAATTTCATTATTACTATCATATCTTGAGCATCCTAAAGAAAGCAGTCAATAACTTGTTGTCAGAGGATTTCAATTTGAAGATTTTTTCTCTCTCTTTGATTTTTTAATTCCTTTCTCAAAAAAATAAAAACAAAAACAAGACACAGTTCACAGTGATTGTCCTTTACCTCAGTGGAGATTTGTTGACTTTTATATCTTCTAAAATCCCTCCAAATTTTTCAGCAGGGTGGAGGGAAGTTATTGGGGGAGAAATAACCATACAAACCAAAAACCAATTAAGTTTTATTTCCCAAACTTCTTTCTCATCTGTCTCCGGAGGCTTAAAGTGTCCAGCAACTTGTCTAGCTAAAAGACTATTTAGTTGCATGAATCCTTGCTTATGTACAATACTTCAGTGGGAATATTGTACGAACTTCTTTTGAACATACCCAAGAGCATTTTTCGAAGAATCCCTATTCAGCACCCTCTGAGACATGTCACACACAAGTTCGTATTTTGCCAACCATATTCATCAGCAACCTCAATTAGATCTTTTAGGTATCAGAAAAAAAGAAAAGAAAATGAGTTTGGGCTAATTAGTTCTCCACTAGGGGAAAAAACACAAAAAGGCAGAAATGACAGTATTCTTTGCTTTTTGTCTCAGCTGGGTGGGTTGATGGCCAAAGTTTTGACTGCAAAGTTTCTCTGTCCTGGATGCTTGGGTACCATGACAGTTTCCTTTATTCAAAGTAGCATTGGAGAAAGTCTCTGGGAAGGGTGAGAAGTGCTCAACTTGCCTGTCCACTGCACTTTAAAGAGTGGGAACCCATAGCATACATGTTTTCACAAAAGAATCATTTTTCTTTCAGCTAAGAACACGTAATGAGATGCTTTAATTTTAATGAGTTTTAATCCGTCATTGTCCTTTTTTGCACATATGTTTTCCAAATCAGTGTTCCATTGTCTGTATATAATACGGGGATGCTTTTCACATATTTTTAAAGAGCTATTTTTTAAAGGACTTCTTTTGTTTTGAAAAATCCTCCTTTGTCCCCTCTCCCCTATGTATTAACTACTCAGAAAAACTCATGCTTGCAATTATCTCTAGGTTTATTCTTTGCCTTTAGCTACATACAGTACTTTAATCAGAAACCTTGGGGTCTTAAAATTATGCTTCCTTGGTGGGCTATATCTGTGTTGCAATTTGTATTTATTGTGCTGCCTTCAATTTATTAAGAGGCAGTTTTTTATTATGCCTGAAATCAGTAAGAAGAGATAGCATTGGATAACTTTTTTTTCTGCTATTTTTAAAGCTCCTTAATATTTCAATGGAAGCTTTATTTATATTTTTGAGCTACAGCCCTTAGGGTAGTGGTGTAACTTACAAGATAGCAGCTATACAGTATTTTCCTTGCTTTTTTTTTTAACCTATAAGCCTTACAAAGAAATTATTTTGTTACATAAATATACACAGTACATAGAGTACATACCTATCTTATATACTTCTTTGAATTACCTGATACAGTTTATTGCATTTTCAAAAGCAGTGGAAGTAAGAATGATAATATAACCCAGATTTCTCAAATCACATGCAAAGTGTTTTATAATTATTATATCATTTGATCCTCACAACAAGTCTGGGAGACAAATGCATTTATTATTTCCATTTTACAGATAAGGTAACTGAGGCAAGCACAAAGCTAAGGATAACTTGGGTTACTCAGGTGTTTCAGGCTGCATTTGAATTCAGGTCTTCCTAACTGGAGGCCTCATGTCATATCTACTGTTCTATCTAGTCAAATAATTTCCTTTATAGTGATGCTATTCTAGTGGCAGTGCAGAAAGTGGGAATCTTTGGTTGGAGATGCAGGTCCAACATGAAAAGAATTCATGAACCTGAAAAGTTTGAATGGCAAAAAGGGAAGTTTATTCTGTTGGCACTGAGAAACCATCTTTGCTAGGAAGACTGACTTTCTCAATGGCACAATCCTGGCAGAGAAATAACAAGAGGTTTTCACTGAGAAGAAAGTCTCTTCACAGTGGGCAGGAGTCCTGGTAGGCAGCTGTGCCCAAGAGGAGAGGCTCCTTGGCAAAGCATACTTCTTTGGACTCCAAAAATATGGAGTTTAGAACTGTGCTTTGTGGAAGTCTGAGGCTAAAACTTCTAGTGGAAAAGAAAGCCCCCAGGCCTAGATACTTGTCTTGGAGTTTCAGTCACTTAATATCAGGCCATATCTCCAATTGAATGAAAATCACTTTGAAGGCTTCCTGAATGGGGCTCTGTCTACCCAAAAGATCAAGGTTGGGGGGCGGTGATTTACCTTAGAAAGGCCCAGTCTGGAAAATATGCCTTCTCCTAGACTCTTTGGAGTCTGGGAGACCCCGAATCAAAGGGAACACAATTTCAGAGTGATTATTTTACAGGTTAAAGGGGACCCAGTTTAATCAGAAGTGTGTGTGTGTGTGTGTGTGTGTGTGTACTATTGACAGGAGTGAAACTGGGTGTGAAAAGCATAACATTATGAGAAACACAAAAATCTGCTTTCAGTCTAGGATTGTTCTTTATCAAAGGAATCCTTAAATGGTTAGAAAGACTATAATTCTAGAGCTTCTAAAGGGCTATTAATAGGTTGAAAAACAGTCCTAGATCTGTATGGATGGCAAGGGTCTTCCACTAACTGCTTAAAAATAGCCACAAGGGAACCCACAACAGATTCATGTGCTTAGAGGTCCACTAGGTCACTAGATGTAATGCATATTTCTCAGGGAAGTGCTACTGTAAAATAGCCAAGCTTGTCACACGGGCAAGTTTGTAGCACACAGTAGATTACCTCCATTGTTACAAAGTATTGTCACAGGGCAACGCAAATGAAAATATTGTCAACTACAGGTGTTAGAGTTCAAAAGGATGTTAGCAATAGCCAATCTAACTATTTCATTTTACAGTAGAGGGAAATTTGGCTCAGAGATATTGAGTCAAGTCAAGTCACATCCACTAGCATTAAGTCCTTACTATGTTATTCATTGTTCTAAGCACTGGAATACAAATCAGAAAGATAGCCCTTGTCCTCAAGGAACTTGCATTGTCAAGGTAGAAGACCACACACAAAAGGAAGGTAAAATGAAAAGGATTGTGTGACCCTAATAAGTCACTCAACCTTATTTCTTTCAGTTTCTTAACTTGTAAAATGAACTGGAGAAGAAAATCACAGTATCATATTCCAGTATCTTTGTCAAGAAAATTCCAAATGGCACCACTAAGAGTCAGACACGACTGAAAAACAACAACAAAATGGAAAGGGGCAAATAATGCTGGCTTGAATAAAATTTTAGAGAAAGTCTGAGAGAGACAAGAGTATACCCTATATAGGAATGAATTCATGACAAATCTGGGATTCCATCTTAAAACAGAAGTGTGAGAGGAAATAGAGAGGGAGGGCTGCAGGAGCAGCTGATACTTCCAGTGTGCAAAGGCCAGAGTTTAAGTGAGCTTGCATGATGGGAAGGATTCTAGGGCCTTGTAGAGAAAGTCTGGAGAAGTCAGGAGTGCAGCCTGGAGAGGAAAGAAGACATTACATTAGAACATAACAAGGTAAGAAATTTATCCATAGTAACATGTATATATGTATAAATATATCCTTTCTTAACTATGACCTGTTTGGAGGAGGTGGATTGGAGGGGATGAAAGGGGAATGAAAAAGAATAAAAATTTTAAAAAGTATGCAGCAGAGAATAAAAGAATAATCAACAAGGAAGAAAAGAAGGACACAAATATAATTTCTTCTACTAAAAAATATTCTTTCTTGTAATTCACTGTTATAGATTTTGGTCCTCTCTGATCTTCTGCTGGGCATGTGACAATGTTCCCCTTTTGTTTTGTTTTATTTTGTTTTATACTTCTTTTTGGCTTTTCTTTTTTTCTTATGCTTTTTTTAAAATAAAATAAATTTTAAAAAAAGACAAGTATGCTGAGACTACCATGTCTAGCTGACAGAGAAGCAGCATCTGGAGGATCAGTGATCAAATGAATGATTTCTTGAATCCCATGAATTCTCAGGGGAGTAAATCCTCATTTTTAGGACTGACCTTTGTTAAAATATTGGTGTAGATTAAGTTCACATTCTTACCCAAGCTATCCTGTCTCTTCTTTTGCCTTATCTTCCTTTCCCCATGCATTCCCTTCCCTTTTTTCTCTTCTCCTTAAAACCATTTTTAAAAAATCTTGTGTTATTGTGTCTCCCTCCCTCCTTCCCCCGACAAACTCTTATCTCAGGAAATTATTATACATAAGTCATTTATATAGTATGAAGGAAGGTAAGTTTGCGAGTTACTCCACCCAGAGATATTTACATTTTGAGTTTATCTGTAATTATGGAATTAAAGCCTATGATGCTTAATGGGGATTGTACAGAGAACTTTTCCATATTTGTCATGTTGCTACCCATATGTAGAAGTCTGCCTTATTCATGTTTGGAATCATCAGGCACCTATTTTACATATAAATCAAGTCATCTTGTACATATTGATAATATTCAGAAACAGATAGTATATATATTTAGTTCCTTTAAATCACTAAATACCAAGTCATAGGAGATGGAGACCTTACCTTTATATTAGTAATAGCATAATTCAAATTCTGTCTCTGACACATATTGGTTGTGGGACTTCTCAATACTGTAGACAATTCTCTGAGACTATAAATTGCCTAGAAAGTGCAAACCTGAATTTCTTGGAGGGAATTTCCTCATCCTGGAGTTTCCTAGGTGATAAAACCACAGGTCTTATTCTTATCCCCTTCATATACAGAGGAATATGACTTCTGAGTGCTAAGTAATAACCTCCCCCCCCCCCCAAAGAAAGTTATTTAGATAAAAGCCAGGGTAATAATTACTGATAAATAGGAAGTACTAAAAGTGCTCTCTCTAAACTTGTTTGAGCCTTACAGCAACCCTATTGTATTATTACTACTATCCTCAATTTAGGAATGAGAAAGATATTTTCAGAGACTTGACCAGATTATGTGACTTGCCTATGGTCATAAAACTATTAAGCGTTAGCAAGACTTCAGCTAGAAACTGTTGGACTTGGAGCCCCAATTTTATCTATTGCTCCATGTTGCCTCTCCTGGGGAGTCTTTGACATATTCTAATTTCTTTGCTTGGTATTGACCTTTATTAGTATACTGGTCTACTTCCCTTTACAGCAAAATGGGAATTAGACCTTAAGCAGAGTTTCCCATTAATGAGGACAGACAACAGTTTCCCAAAGAGAATACAGAGCAGGAAGGAAAATGTTTCCTGCATTCATTGTATGCAGATGAAAAACAAATTCACATAAGGGATGGCTACAATAAAAACCAGATTCTCATTTGTTCTTGTTCTTTCTTGTTTTGCACCTGCTCCTTCTCCCTGTGCAGAAACCCCATGACTTGCTGAAGGATTCTTCAGGGAAAAGAAGCAATATGAGAATTCAACTGTTGAAAAAGATCAAAATCTTAATGAGTCTTAGGAAAACTTATTTACAAGAGAAGAGATATCATATATAGTTCTTGGGGCCCAAGTAAAGACCTGAGAAAGTGGGAAAGAAAATTCAGTTGCTAAAAAACAACAACAACAACAACAACAACTAATAATGGCAGGAAGAGTGAGAGGAAGGGCTGGAGGAAACCCCACTTTCCTAAAAGACAGATCAGAAATGCTTATAATTATATAAATTGACCCATCAGGGGGTTTACGTGTTCCTGAAAATTCTTCTAGCCAGACTATTGGCTTTAAAAGAAAATAAGATTTAGGCACATATATGACACCTTTAACACAAGATATACCTCCTCTCAACACTACTTCCTTATGACACACTTTCATTCCCTTTGACATTCTCACTTGGCCTAGAAGTCCCAGAATTGCTCTCATTCTCATTCAAGGCTAGATGCAAGCATTTTATGTGCTTTGAACCCTAGAATTACTTGGAACAAGAAACAATATTGTGTCCTGTGGCATTAGAGGGATGGACCTAGAGTTGGATTACTTTGATTACAACTCTTGTCTCAGACAATTATGAGCTGAGTGACTAGCATCAAAAAATCTCTTCTGCTAGAAAGAGAGGAATAAAAAGAACCCTTACCCTACATGGTTGATGCAAAAAAACAAATGGGACAGTGTATATAAAGTGGTTTAAAATCTCTAGTCTCCCCATTAACATGAATTTTATTATCCTTAAAATCCACTGCTACTGAATGGATAGCCAAAGATGTGATTGTATCCTGGTTTGGAGGTTTACTAGCTCACTGGTTAAGCATTTATCTATTATAGAGGGTAGAAGGTTGATCCTGAAGCCAAAGCGCTTGGTTCAAATGCTGCCTCAGACATTAACAATATGAATCTGGACCCTCCCAGCCTCAGTTTCCTCATTTCTGAAATGGGAATGACAATAATAGCACTCAGCTCATAGTCTTATTGTATGGATCAAAGTTGTGAAGCAGTTTGCAAACCTCAAAGTGCTTTTTAAATGTTAGATGTTGTTATTAACTAACTTTGTAATGGCTCCATAGTACTATTAAGATTTCTCTGTTGTGCCTTTAAAGCTTTTTTTTTTTTAACAGTTCCTTCCCACTTTCCCAATCTTCTTATACTTTGCTTCTCTTCATATGAATGAATAGTGAATGAATCACTATGATTCAGCAATACCAGCCTTCTTGATATTCTCAATATACTCCAATTCATCTCCTGTTTCTTTCCACTGTTTGTCTAGTATGCCTCATATACTCTTCCTGCTCACCTCAGATTTAGTCCTCCTTCAAGATTCAGTTCAATCTTGACCACTTACAAGAAGTCTTTTCTGGACCACTCCACAGCTAGTGCCTTCTCTCTGAGATTATATTCTATATATTCTAACTGTTATACATACTTATTTGTTTGCATGTTGTCTTTGCCATTAGAATGAACATTTCTTGAAGGTAGGACCTGTTTTTGCCTTTTGAACTCCAGTATTTAGTATGGGCTGACACATGGTAAGGGCTTAATAAATTCTTGTTGGTTAAGTCTTTCTGAGTATATGTATATATGTCTATAGATATAAATTTATGTGTTTACATAAATACAAACATATATATTTGTGTGTATTTATATATGTATTTACACATGTATTTGTTTTTTAAATATTAATGATATGATCAAAGCTGTTGATCATTAGGCAGTTTGTCCTAGTAAGTTTGAATTGAGAGGGAAAGGTAAGTGATTGAAGGCAATGGGTTATTGTAAGAAGCCAGATGAGAAGCAATGAAATTCTGAATCAGTGTAGTAGCAATGGAAAGGGAAAACAGAAGACAGATAGGAGAAACATTCAGAAGTGGAACTGACAAGAGGCAGAAGGAGGAGTTGAAGGTAACTCCAAGTTTTTAGCTTGGGTAACTGATAAGATGGGAATTCCTTAAACTCAAATAGGAAAAAGAAAGAGTTAGTTTGGGAGTTGAGAGGGAGGTGATGACATTGAAATTATGTGAGTTTTAGTCAATTGGTTTTCTATTGTATTTATGAAGAAAGGAAATTGACTATTTAAAGCTCATACTATGTGGAGTTAATTATATAGATCTCTCTGTGAAGAGAGATAAAGCACATTCAGGTCTGCAGTTCCCATTTGGGTTCAAGATTAAAGGTGGAAAAGGAATGGGAAAGAAATCTTTCCACTGTTTGTCTAGTATGCCTCATATACTTTTTTAAGTTTTAAGTTTTAAGAGAGTTCTTCCAGTTCTCAAATCTGTGGCCCTATGCTAAGATTTAATGGATAGCTTTAATAAGCCTCTGTGGCTGAAAAGTTCATCAGCTTATAGCCAAGCTTTTGACGTCTTTGGTCATTGGATAATAGGTATGCATTCATTCAGTCTCCAGATTCATATTCAACATCTTTTCAGATTGGCAGAACTAGCCAGAGCTTGTGTTTGACAATTTCTGCCCTTAAGAACTCAGTACCATGCCATCATAAGGTATCAATAGAGGCAGATCAATAGGTAATAAAACCAAAAACTTAATATAAAATAATGAAATGCAATAAAGCAGGAATGAGCAATACAACAAAGACAAATAATTTACTGAGAATGAAAGGAGTCAACTTCTCTTTTCTTAGGTGTTAAACTGGACAAACAATTTAGACAAACATGCAGAATATGGATGATTTTGGAGATGATTGTTAGGGGGCGAAAGGTTCCATTTTTAGAAAACAATTATACCCGGAAGAGCCCTTCATTGGTGAGTTACAAATGAGCATTTAGGGGGGATTTAAATGAAGTGGTCTAGGAAATGAGATTCTGTTGGAAAAATAATGAGCTTTGAATGAAAAAATTGAGAAAGCAAAAGGAAAGCAAAATAATGGTTTAGTTAACGCCCATAGCAAAGAGCTCAAGACAGTAGAATGAAATAAGAGAAGATACCTCTTATCAAAGAAATATTGGAGTATACATTGTAAAGGTGAACCCAAGAAATGTTTGTGTACTGGAATGACATTTTAAGAGGTCAGGATAGAGAAAATGGGGAAAAGTATATAGAGTTCTGATGAATGGTTATGAAGAAATTTATTGGTAGAAATAAAACCTTAAACTGCCTGCTTAATGTCAATCTAGTTTACTGTTTTTTGTAATGTAAACTAAAGATGACAAATTCCAAACAGATGGCAAGAAACAAGTTTTATAGGGAGCAAATCATAAATGCATGTGAAATGGACATCCTGCAGGGATGGTGCTCAGATTCACTTCCAGGGGAGTTCACAATTCTCATCGGTGATTTACGAGTGACAGTCACAGGCAGAAAGCACAAGCTAACAAAGTTTCCTCCTGTTCCTCACAACTAAAGCATTGCCTCAGTCTGTTAGCTTGTTTGTCATGATTTGCTGATTATGTTTGAGGGGAAACACAACAGTCATACTGATAGGAATGCTGTGGCAAAGACTTAAGAAACAGATGTATGGTAACAGTCTAGTGGAAAATCTTTTTCTTCTCTCTTAATTTTTTTTTTCTACTTTGTAGATAATTGTGGGTTTTGGATCTCTCTCTGTGTGTGAGTACACAATCTCTGCTTACCAGTTGGTCTCAAATTGGCATTTGGGTGCCATTTTGGCAGGAAGCTGGATTTCATTTTCTACCATTCTTGTTAAAACTTCATAGGGTGCCATTATGGATGCTGATGAAATTAGGCTTATTTTTTGAGGGAGTGACCATTTTCCTTATGTTTTGTTTTTCTTCTTGTGTTGATATTCTTGGAAGAATTTTGGGCTTTCACTAAATCTTACTTTATTTGTACTTAGATCTTCTTTAAATAAGCTCATTTAGCTATTCTTCCCAGCTGGATACTTTGGCATTGTCTTTGACTATATACCTTTCCCTTCTGAATGTGATCTGTTAGTATCTTATCTCACTAGAGATATGTATCTGTAGATCTCATTGCCCTGTCTTTATTTCCATCCCCACTGCTACCATTCAGATTTGAGTGTCTAGTTCACGTCTAGATAAATGCATCAGACTCCTAATTGGTGTGTTTGCATCTAGTTTCTTGCTCTTCCAATTCCAATTGCATAATACTACCAGCCTAAATTTTTTTCTAAATTTCTTACATCAGAGCAATTACCTTTCAAGAATTAATCCTGGCACTTGATTGCCAAAGCCTTCCAGGATTCTTGTATTTTATTCCACTCTATGTTGCCATGTTTAGGAATACTGACCTCGTCAAGTACAACATCACCTCTCTCATCTCTGCAATTTTGTATTGGCTGTACCCTATTCCTGGAAAGCTCTGCTTCTTAGTTTTCCTGGATTTCTTCAAGATTCAACTCAAATCTCATCTTTGGTAGATTTTTCCTGGTCCATTCAGTAATTTCTTCTTGTTCCAAATTTCCTTCCATTCTATTTATTTTTTTGTATGTACTTAGTTGCTTACATGTTGTCTGCCCCATAATAATGTAAGCTTCTTGATGATAGGGATTTTTTTTTCTTTTATTTGTATCCCTAACATTTAGTAGAGTGCCTGGTACATAGTAATCACTTAAATAAATGCTTATCAATTGAATTGACCTACTTGATTGGTTTTCAAATCATTCCATAATCTCATCCTTCCATACCTGGTCTTTTATTCTATTCAAATATTTTTTCTTATTAGTCCTGGATGTATTATTTTTGTTGCTGTCTCTATTTTTTGTTTGTTTGTTTCCACTTTTATTGGTTAATCATTTCATTTGTGTACAATTCTTCCTGCTTCCATTTGGGTTTTTTTTGGCAATGATACTGGAGTGGTTTGCCATTTTCTTATGCAGTTCATGTTACAGATGAGAAACCTGAAGCTGACAGGTTAAATGATTTGCCGAGATCCCTGTAGCTAGTAAATGTCTGAGATCAGATTTGAACTCAAGAATATGAGTTTTTCTGCCTCCAGACCTGGTGCTCTAGCTACTGTACCAATTAAATGTACCACTTTTATTATCATTTTAGGTAATATCTAGGTCAGAATCATGAAATTTCCACCCACTTTGCTTTTAAATTTTATAATATAATTCTTTATTATCTTAACTCCATTGCCATTCTATATATATATGTTTGTATATATTGTCTTTTTCATTAGTTTCTTTGAGAGCAGCGATTTTTTTTGGGCTTTTTTTTATATCCTCAGTACTTATCACAGTTCCTGGGGCATAGTAAGAGCTTAATAAGAATTTATTGATTTATATTAAAACATCACATTATACCGTTTAACACTATAACATCATATTTCAAAATGAGTGAAGCAGCATGGTATGATGTTGGTTGCAAAAAAATGGGAAAACCTGTTTTTGACATGTACCAGTTGTATTATCCCTAGCAAGTCACAAAACACAGTTGAACCTCAACATCCTTATGTGTAAATTGAGTAAAGACATTTGTAGGATATGGGCCATGTATGTTAGATTACCCTGGGGAAACATTCTCACTGGCCCTCTTTTTTCTCTTCCTGGAAAGGGCCAATGAGAATAATCCCCATGGACTATTATGGCACCAGATTATTCAGGTCAACTGTTTTTTATTTCAATATGGTTCTGAGGGGAAAAGCCAATGGAAATATTCCCCTAGGATGTACCTGCACAAAAGGGTCCTCTGTATATATATGCCTGTGGAAATAGATAATAATGCCTCCAGTATTTACTTCACAGTACTGTAGTGAAGAACAAGTTAGATAATGTTTATAAAGTTGCTTGGTCACTCTAAAGCACTATCTAGGTATCAGACAACAAGCACAGAATCTGATCAGGAACAAGAGGAAAGAGGAGAAAAGAATAGGTAAAAGGTGGCCATTAAATTGGTAGTCAAAGGCAACACTTGATTTGGATTAGGGTATTAGCAAGGATATGCTAATTATATGCTGTGCTCTCTTGGGTATGAAGTGTTAGATATTCATAAAATCTGAATGAATGAATTATACCAGGCATGCAAGCATGCATATATGCATGCAGCCCAAAATTTGAGCTAGGACTTGAAAGATTAAGGAAGTAAAAATAACTAATATTTATAAAGTTTTATAGTTTGCATAGTACTTTACAGCTGAGGTTCAGTTGAGCCTGATAACTATTATCTTTCTTTTAAAGATGAAGGATCTAAGGCTTCAAGGAGTTAAGGACTTTTATTTGGGGGTCAAATAATTTGTATATGTCACAGATGAAATTGGTCTCCTGCCTTCAGGTGCATCATACTGTTCTCTATTTTTTAATATCTCATCAAGGATTAGAAGAAATGGGGCATGTTGCTGGAATGAGCAAAGGCATGAAATTAATACAGTAAAGAACTGAATAATGTTTAGGAGCATCATGGGCTGAGCAAGAAGAATGTGACATAAGACCAGAAGAATAGGTGGAACAAATATTTAGAGCCCAGCTTTTTACGCTATAGTTTATGACCACAGGATCTCATAATTGAATGTGGAGGTCACAAAATTATGATTTATAATAGTAAATGCTTAATTTGTGTATTTCTTATATATCTATATACCCAAAGCCATGTAAAAATTTCTCAGGTGGAATAAGTTATGATTTAGAGGACCTTGTTGGAAAGCCTAAAGTTTCCTCAGAAGCCTTTAGGAGCAGAGGCTTGACAGAGTGGCAGGGACTTTGATCTGGAAGAGTAAAGAACTGAGAGCCTCAATTTTAGGTAGAATGCAATTTGGCAATGAACAAGCATAAACATCCATTACCTAAATGTCCCTATTTTAAACACCAGGGATAGGGAGAAAAAAAGAAAACCTTGTCAAAAGATATTCTAATTGGGAGAACACACACACACACACATACACACATGCACATACACACACAAACACACACATACATACTTATATATAATTACATATGAGACAAGGAAATATCCAGGTAAAGGCAATAGTATGGGAGATAGAATTCACATGAAGAACGCAAGTAATTTAATATGTCAAAAGTTGCAGGATGTATCAAGTGGAATAATGACTTGAAAGGTAGGAATAGATCAGATTGTGAAGTGTTTTAAATGAGAAAAAAACAGAGGAATGTACATTTGATCCTAATGATAATAAGGAGTCATTGGAATTTATTGATTGGAGAATGGGGAATATGTATAATGTGAGAAATATGGAGAAGGAAATGACAAGATCTAGCAACTGATTAGGAGATAGACTGTAGTGGTGAGAGTTTTAATGGATGAAAAATATTTGGATGCATTTATAGATAGTAAGGAAAGAAAAAACAGATCGTGAGAAATTTAAAATTAGGGAGAGTGATAGTGGGAACAATCTGATGGAGAAACTTGGAGGGAATGGTATTTGGGATACATATTGGTTAGCTTTGGCAAGAAGAAGGACCACTTTTCTTTAGAGATAAAGTAAAGGTGTTTGTAGAAGACAATGTCAAATGGATGGAAGGAGAGGAGAAAGAGAAATGATAGAGAACTTGGTGAATTTTGGTGAAATATGAGACCATGTCTTCATATGTGAAAGTGGAGACTTGTAAAGAGAAGTTTGAAGTAGCCCCTGTGGTAAATGATGTAAAGAATCAAGGAATAGAAATAAATTTCCTTGGTTCAATAAGAGCCCTAATTGCATTAGATACTATAAATTTGTAGCAGATATAGTTAGCCCAATTTTGTAATTTCCTTTAGTTCTATTCAGCAACATCTGAATAGGAATGAAGGAAGTGGATTATAGGAATAATTCAGGAATAGGGCTTGGCCAGAATGAGAATCCTAGGGAACAGTTTGTTACAGAATAGAGGATAGTGTAGAGTTAAACTATTTCAGCAGGGAGTAGAGATTGTTAAAGGAAGAAGGAATAGTCAGGACTCAGATGATGTAAAATATTATTAAAGAACCGAGATTTTGTTGAAGATGAGGAGACTTAGGAGGGGAGAGGCATAGGTAGAGATAGAAAGATAAAATATTTTGATTTGATAATTTCAGAGTTCATGAATATAAAAGAGGAACACTTGTAGGTGATGGCAAGAGCAAAGATCAAAGATTCTCTTTTTATATCTGTGCTAGATCACAGAAGCTGAATAGATTGAAGAACTGGGAAATTACAGTGTTTGAGGGAGTATCAACACTTAGATATAAGCAAAGGAGCAGTCAGTACTGAAAAGGGTAGCTACAGATACAGGGGAGCTGGACATTGTGAATGCCAAAAGATAAGAGTAGAAATAGTGTAGTATGAAAAGTAATTTTGTAAACCATGGAACAGGCAGTCTGAAGGATACAGTGGAAAAGTAAGACAGATCTAGAGTGGGGCATTGCAAGAATAGAATCGAAGTATCTGGGAATGAGGGAGTCAACAGCTGAATTTGGGGAACAGATTTATTCATTTGTAATCAAGGACTTAATTTCATTGGCATAGGGAAAATAATAGGATGTAGAATTATATGAAGCACTGGACAATGAGTCAGTGTGGCTGAGGCACACTGACAAAGGCAGCTGATAAGCAAGTTCAAGATGACACTCAAAATTTTATCCCAGCCCTCAATTGGTATCCCTGCCATGTTGCTATATCCTACTAGGAATCTGGAAGTTCATTTCATGAGACACAAATAAATTGTGTATTGTTAGACAGAAAGATTCAGTGTTAAATCTTGTACCTCCTCCAGTGTTTAGGAGAGTGTTCTAAACTTGGTAGGTACTTAATAAATGTTTGTATAATTGAATTTTTTGCTTTCAATCAATAAGCATTTATTACGTTTCCACTGTGTGCCAGACACTATGTTAATCATTGGAGTACAAAAAGAGACAAAAAGTAGTCTCTCTCTCTCTCTCTCTCTCTCTCTTCTCTCTCTCTCTCTCTCTCTCTTCCTCTCTCTCTCTCTTCCTCTCTCTCTCTCTCCTCTCTCTCTCTCCTCTCTCTCTCTCTTCCTCTCTCTCTCTCTCCTCTCTCTCTCTCTTCTTCTCTCTCTCTTCTCTCTCTCTCTTCCTCTCTCTCTCTCTCTCTTCCTCTCTCTCTCTCTCTTTTCTTCTTCTTCTCTCTCTCTCTTCTCTCTCTCTCTTCCTCTCTCTCTCTCTCTCTCTCACTTCTCTCTCTCTCTCTCTCTCTCTCTCTCTCTCTCTCTCTCCTTCTCTCTCTCTCTCTCTTTTCTTCTTCTTCTTCCTTCTCTCTCTCTCTCTCTCTCACTGTCTCTCTATCTTTCTGTCTCTGCCTTTCTTGCTCTCTCTCCCTCTCCCCTCTCTTTCTCTCTCTCCCTCTCTTTCTATCCTCCTCCCCTCCCCCTCCCTCCTTTGTGTGTGTGTGTGTGTGTGTGTGTGTGTGTGTGTGTGTGTGTGTAGCAGAGTATCATGGATACAAGTACAGATATTTTCCTTACCAAATACTTCACTCATGTCTATTCAGTTATAAGTGACTACCATCCAATTATAATTCCCCTTTTATAGTGTTCTGAAATGGTTAAATAGCCTAAGGAATACTGCTAATTTATAGTGAGCTATACTCTGATTAGTTATTAAATGAAGAATCTTTCCTGTATGATCTTCCAGAAATGAGAAAATTAGTTATGTGTGAGCATAATCCATTCATTATTTTACGTGCTTGAAGACCTCCAGGGAGTGTCACAAGTCCATAGCACAGCCCCAGAGTTTTAGATTTTGCATTTGATTCTTTTCATTTGCTGAAAGATGAGTAAAATTAGATGGTCCCCTATTGACTATGCATTTGAAGCAGCTCATGTGTATTGTTTATTTCCCCAGAGAACAAAGATTCTATAATATTCTGCTTTTAGTCACCTCATGCTTATTTTCGTCTTTAAGATTTGCACATATGAGTAAATTATATTAACCACAGGAGTTAGTAGGAACACACCTTTGGAAGGACAGACATAATCCAAAACCTTTTTAGGCTCCTTCTTCAAAATATGACATTTCCTCTATGTTATCTGCTGATTATTTTAATGATATAAATGCTTTTTATAAAACATGTTTAATTATCAAAAAGCATTGGATTGCAAATAAATTTCTTTGAGAATAATGTAGAATTGTTTTCCTTCTTTTTCCTATCAACTCTTTTTTAATTCATTTATCACAAGCTCTAGAAGAATAATCTTAATGTACAGACCAGCCAAATCATATTACTCCTATTATGAACAGGGTTTGGTTGTTTCCTTCCTAATGCATGCTGAGTAAAAGAAATCATATAATCATACGTCTAGACTTGACTGGGACTTTATGGGTCACTTAAGCCAACCCCCTCAATTCATAGATGTTGTACCTGAACTTCATAGAGCTTGAGTGACTTGCTCAAAGTCACACAAGTTAGTAAGAGGAAGAACTTATATTTGAACTTGGGTACAGTGACATCAAAGTCAGCAATCCAAGTTTAATTTTGTATGCCACTCTTTCTATGCTGCCATTTTATCTCTCATACTTATTCTTTAAAATGAAGTTTAAAGCCTTTTATAATCTATTCAGAAAGACACACATACAGAGAGAAAGAGAGAGAGGAAGGGAGAGAGGGAAAGGGAGAGGGAGAAAGAGAGGGAGAACACCAGAAACAGTGACAGAGAGAGAGGGATAAAAACAGAGACAGAAATATACAGAAAGACAGACATCAAAATAGAGATAGAGAGAGAGGGAGCAGGGAGGGATAGACACAATATTTATTTATGTCTCATGAAATGAACTTCCAGATTCCTAGTAGGATACAGCAACATGGCAGGGATACCAATTGAGGGCTAGGATAAAGCTTTGAGTGTCATCTTGAACTTGCTGAGAGGAAAAAGGGGAAACAGAAGGGAGGGAAGGAGAGAAAGGAAGAAAGAAACCAAAAAAAATTGGGGGGGGGGAGAAGGGGCAGAGGGAGAGTGGAAAAGGGAAAAGAAGAAGGAAAAGGAGGAATGGGGAAAAAGATCCGTGATAGATGACATCTAATATCTTATATTTGGTAGATAGGAAAATTGTCTTGGAGTATTTGTAGAACTTTCATATGATAGGAGAATTTGATATATTTTGATTTGTCTCAAAAAGCAGAATGTAGAGATATTGCAGAGAGGCGAACACAATGAACACATTTCCTCATCCTTCTTGGCCTCTCTCCAGCATTTGTGACTGATCATCATTTTCTCATCCTGAAGAATTTCTCTTCTCTTGGTTTTCTTCCTACTTCTACGAATACTCTTCAATCTTCTCTGATAAATTTTCATCTATGTCATGTTCCTTAACTAGGGATATCCTATAAGATTCTTTCCTGGATCTTTTCCTTCTAAATGTATCACCTGGTGATTTTATCACCTCATATGAGTTCAATTATAATCTCTATGCAGATGATTTCCAAATTTATATATCAAGCTATAGCCTTTCTCCTTAACTCCAGATGTGCATCACTAATTGCATTTTTGGACAGCTTGAACTGCTGTCTTGTAGACATAGAAAATATAACATGCTTAAAATACAATTTGTTATCTTTTTTTTTCCCCTGGGTCTTTTAGAGTCCCAACTTCCTTCTTACCGGTGAGAGCACAGTAATTCTTTCATTCGCCTAAGCTCACATCTCAGATCATCCTTGAAGGCTCATTTTCACTAATTGCACAAATCCAAATCAATTGACAAATCTGGTTGTTTTTACCTTTATAAATCACTTTCATACATATCCTCTTCTCTCTATTCATACACCCACCACTGACTAAGTGAAGGCTCTCAATCACTTCTCATTTACACTATTGCAACAGCCTTCTAATTAGCCTTCCTGCTTCAAATTTCTCTTTTTTTTCAATCTATCCTTCACTCAGCTGCCAAAGTGACTTTCCTAAAGTGTAGGTCTGACCATATCACTTGCCTTACTCAATAAACTCCAGTTTTATTGGAGTAACAGAGAGTTCTTCTGTTACTGCTAGGTTCAAATAGAAAGTTCTCTGACATTTAAAGCTCTTCACTACCTGGCTTCTTTTACCTTTCTAGTTATTTTATACTTTACAACTCTCTATACACTATGTGATCCAACTGCATTGACCTCACATACAACATTCTATCTAGTCATCTGTACTGTTTGTCTTTCATGCCTGAAATGTTCTCCTCCCTCACCTCTGCATCTTAGTTATTCTATTTTTTTTTTTAAACTCAGCTCAAGTTCTGCCTTTGTTAAAAGGCCTTTCCTGGTCCCTAACCCATATACTAGTGTCTTTTTTTCTCTGAGAATACCTTCTACTTACTCTGTAAATCTTGTAGATGCTTAATGATTTACATGATTAGTCCATTAGTCTTTGAAGGCATGTGCTATGTTTTCACCTTTCTATATGTCCCCAGTTTTGAGCATATTATCTGTTACATAATAAGTACTTAGTAAATGCTTCTTGATTGATTGACTTATTTGGAGATGTCTGTAATTCTCCTCCTTCTCCCCTCTTTTCCTCCCCCCACTCCCCACTCTGGACAACACACTCCTTTGAAAGTATTTTGGACATCTTGAAGTAAAGCTCTTCAAACAAAATTTGAAAAAAAAAACACCTAAACAGGATTGATAGGATTCATGTTAAAGTAAAGTTTCTCTGAATAGCCTCTGAGATCTTTTCAACTCTGTATTTTCATACATTTGGCTTTAGCCAAATAATGGCACTGATCAGCTACATGACTGTGGATCTTTTCTGTACCTGAATTTTTTATTGGCAAGGTAAGAATGTTGAGAACTGAACTCCTTTTTGTTACACAGGGCTGATTAAAGGATGAGTTAAAAGTAGACTTACCTATCCTGTATTTTGGATAGAATTTCCTCTAGTCCCTCTGGATTGCTCTTCCCATGGTCTGACTAGTTGTTCATTGCCACGAGGTGGCAGAAGAGAGTCACATTTATGTGGTTCCAATTTTATCCGTCCTTGGCAGTGGAGAATTAGAATATCACAGCTTTCCTGGTTGTCGGTAAAAATACTCTTTATTAAGATAGCTAAAAGTAAATTATTAAGTAAAAATCCTGTTAAATGGCACAGGCAAAACTTTTTTGAAAAACAAAAGAAAATAAATAAATTAGTAACATGATATTATTCCATAATGACAATCCTTCCTGCCACTCAAAACCAGTTCACTGGTTAGTCCATGGTTTAATTCAACATCACTTGGGATGAGATGTTTTGAGGAACATCTCTTCTTATAACTTTTTGTTTCTCTCTTGAATTTTTGTCTTTTCAGCCGGTTACCAGGCTTATCAAGGCTGAGGGAACATAGTATCATGCATTCCACTTGTCTTTCCCTTTGCCCCTCCCCAGCTTTAGCATGCAATTTTCCCAAAAGATACTCTTATTGTAATCTCCTTCCCCTCTCAACTTCCTCCAAATCTCCCACCAACCCAGCTTTCTAGGAAAAGAGTTCTGGATAGTAGAAAGGGCAATGGTCTCAAAAACCAGGAGACCTGGGTTACAAGCACTATATTTATATATTTATAGCAAGCACTATATAACTGTTAGCTTTTAGCTAATTGGCAAATATTTATAAGAAATGTATCAAAATTACTTTCAAAATCATCATTTACTAAAATAGAATAGGTGTTGGTAAATAGAAATCAGTGGACACCTACAAAAAAAGAGCAGATAAAGTTGTATTCTAATTAATATGTTAATTGTAGATGATAATGGATGGACCTCAAACCTGTCCATTCTTTTAACTCTCTCCCATGACCTAAATACGTGTTTGAAGAAGAAGAAGAAGAAGAAGAAGAAGAAGAAGAAGAAGAAGAAGAAGAAGAAAGAACTTAGCTGTAATGATTAATAGGTTTACAAATAACTTCAAGTCTCAGCTGTGTCACTTGTCCTCTCTCAATCTTACTTTCTCATTTATGAAATGAGGAGTTTGAGTGTCTAAGGAACAATTCGACTCTACATTTATGATTATATCACTCAAAAGAACTTAGAAAGTATCTAGTCCAATACTTTTATTTTAGAGATAAGGAAATAGAAGCCATTTCAGAGAAAAGAAGGAATCTGTATAAGATTATAAAGTTAGAAGAACAGCAGAATGGGAACTAAAATCCATGTCTGTTAAGCCCTGGTCTCAAATCATGCTTATCTTGATTTCTACCTTTCCATTGATTAAGTTCTTGACATTTCAACTGTGAAAACCAATTTCTAAGGAGTAATTTTGAAAATGATAGCTTTAAAAAAATCACAGAAACAACAAAATATAAATGATATTTCAAATCAGTTCATCATTTGAAGTAAAAATCACCTAATATAATAAAGAAAATGCCCTTTACAGATAATAATCCATCACAGGGAGAGATGGAAGTAGTGGGTTCTATGGAGCTTACTAGAACATCTCTCTTCAGCATCCTCTATTTAAATCTGATCTAGTCGAAGCTCTCATTGACCTAGTAAGCCTACTGTCAAACAAAGAGTAAATGATTCAAAAGGAGGTTTATAGATGTCTCACAGAAACACCATTTTGTAAAGGACAAGTCCATAATGTTTTTCATGTTTGAAGAAACAGGAGGACATTTTAAGTACTCAACAGCCTGTATTTTAACTGATGATTTGAGGCAGATTCATTCTAAGTATGTTCTCTTGTAAGTGACAGCAATTTAAGGTAGTTCTATCCATTCTGTCTTGTCTTTAGAAAATCAAAGCATTGTGAACCTGTCTTTTGTTATGCCATACAGACAGACAATGCAATTGCTGAGATGCTACTAAGGTTTGGCAGTGAAGGATCTGAGTTTTGACCTTCTAATTGGCTTGAAAGCTAAATGAGCTTTTTCCCTGATTCCTGAATGTTTTCATGTATTAACTTGGTTTATGAGGATACTCTTTATGAGGCTCTTTGCTGGAAGGGAAAACTAATTCAGTGGAAAAAAGCAACAAAACCACTTCTGATAAAGCACATCAGAAGGTTTTCACTAGAATCCAGAATTCTTGTGCTAACTATGGTCCTTTAGCTCATAGAATCTAAAAGTTAGATGGCATTTCAGAAACAATATCCTATAACCCGGACCTTTAAGAGAATCCTAGCTGAAATCTCACTTTTGCTTGAATGCCTCTAGTGAGAGGAAACTTACTTCCTAGAGAAGCAGCTCAATTTACTTTTAGAGAGCTCTAACTCAAGTCAATTCTATTCAACATGTACTTCTTAAGTACCCATTGTGTTCCAGGAACTGATGAGACAAAATAGAAAATGAATAACGATGCTAGAAACATACATCATATGGAAAGTTTTCCTTACCACAAGCCTTAATCTATCATTCTATAACTTGCACCCATTACTCCAAGTTTTGACCTATAAGTCTAGAAGGACAAATTCAATCACAAAATGTTCCTTCAAATAATTTAAAGTAACTATAACGTAGGGACATGATACGTCTTTCTTTCTTATGGCTAACCATCACAAATGGAGGGAGAAAGAGTGCTAAACACAGGCTGATGAATTTAGAGCCACAGGACAAGAGTTCAAATACTAGCCCTGCCTCTCACTACCTATGTGACCCTTTGACCAAGTTCTGATCTTCAATTTCTTCAGCCATGAGATAAGGGAATATGACTAGCTGGCTTCTAAGATCCCCTTCAGCTCCACATTTGTGATCTTCCTTTTTTATATATATTTGAAGGCAGATTGTTGAGATGTCAAAAGTGAGCCAGTTTGACGAGGAGAGGATTGGTATGGGGGTTGAACATGGAGAAAAACAATGGAGGCAGCCAGTACAAGATTTTCACCAGAGATGAAGTGTCTGAGACATAGCTCTGACTACCTGCTAACTTAGGTGTCTATAACTTCCTTCTTTAATTTTTATATTCAAACCATATACCACAGGGGTTATAAATCAGCAGGCTCAGGTGATTTACTGCTCCTCTGTCTGTCCTCTCCTTTTTCTCTCACACAGAGTAGTAGCTCTGGATTTAAAACCACCTTTACTGTTTATAAACCTAGTGGTAGGAACAGACTAATTTCTTTTTTGGGCTGCAGAGTAGAATTTAAAAAAAAAAAAGGGAGGAGGGGACAAATTCAGATCATTCTCACTCTTAGATCTTTGCAAGAACATTCTTTAGTTTTGTTAGATGTTACTTGGTTCACATAAATTGTAAGTTTCTCTTAAATTGTTTTAATATTTGGGCATTTCCTATTCTAGAAAGCATCCCCCCACCTTGGGGGCCATTTCCTCTTCATTTATTAATGCTTGTAATGCTTTCATTTTTTTTTAATGTTCAGATATCAGGGGAACTTGCATTTTTCTCATTAATACAAGGAATCACGAGGGTGTCTGATTAAATTAACCACAAATTCCCGACCACAAGCGTGCTCTGTTTAATCTTCAATTTCCTTATTCATATGAGAGTGATAGAAACACTTTCCTCTTATCCTTTCACACTGTGTACATTCAGCACTGGGGAGACCTGCCTGTTGCTGGCTATGACAAGAAATGTGTCTCTTATAAACTGGAGGCAGAAGAGATCAATGCTATACATCTTTTGAGGACATTTGTTACTTTTTAAATAAGAGATGAGAAGGAGGAGGAATATATTCCACATAGCAGAGAATGTATCAGAATTCCTGAATCACCTTTTTTTTTTCCTTTCCACTATTGAAAACACAGAATTTTGGAATATATTGTGTTTAAAAAGTAGGGCTTATTTTTCCTTTTTCTTTCTTTCTCCTATGACAGGGATCAATACTGTTCTCACCCATTTTCTTCTTTCACTTCATCCATGTGTTTTGGCTTGTCCTTCTTGCTCCATCCTCTTCTCACAGAATTTATTAATCATGCAATCCATCTTTCCCATATAGCCAGTGCCATCTCTGCAAATCCTACAGATGCTCAAACTGACTATAAAGTAAACCTCTTTTAAGAGCCTTGGGATGGTGACGGGTTACATAAAGTAGATTATTCCTGTCTGAGTTTCTGGAAAATTGTTGTATTCTACTTATTACCTGTCTTTGAAATGAAAACATCAAGATGGTTTATCTCTGAAATGCTATTCTGCAGACTATAAGGCAGAAAACTTAATAGTTTCATGAATTCAGCTTAAAATAACAATCCATTTATTCAAGATACCCTCTCCCCTATTCCGCAGGGCAAAAATGTCCTCAATAAACCTATATGTCTTGGAATTATTGTTATTATTATAATTTATTGAGGCCAAAAGTATACTTGGTGCTAAGTATAAAAGATGGAAGATAAAGGAAGATATGTCACTTTTTGAAAGCGGTTATAATCTAAATAAGACAGACAAAGCTACTTGAAAACAGAAGTACCTCATAAGTCTGATTTGCTTGTTATTTTTTTCTTTTAGAATCCATTTCTTTTGGACTGGCATAGATTGACCTAATACAGCAAGCTGACATCTCTCTGACCTATGCCATTTTGTATTCTCCAGCTGGAGGGAGCTATATTCAGTCACTTCTAGACTCCTCAAGGACTTGTTAATAGCCTGAGTTGGAACCCCATGTCATCAAAATAACTGAAAGAGATCCAGGTTCTTTGAAAAAATGGCTCCTGCCTAACTGCCTGTGCAGTTGGACAGGGCAGTGTCAAGACAAATGGAAGGAAGAGAGGAGGAATATGGCATTTGTTTAATGAGTTCCAAAAGAGTTGCAAAGATTCTTCATCTGGGATTGTAGATAATGATCACCTGATTAAGTAGATACCTTACTTTCTCCTTGGTATAGTGCCTGACTATTTGTATATCACAAATATTTCCTAACTTTACGTCTGAATATAGGGAACAAATAAATCTCTGGCTTGGGATTTTAAAAAATGGTTCAGTTCTGACTATTTCACCACCATTTCAATCTTCAAATAAAACATATAGAGTATTATTTATTAACAAAAGAAAAAGAAAAAAAAAACCAATGCATATCTATTGAGGTCTAAATCAGAGGACATAATCTTAGGTTGAAGCATGATGGATTTAGGCTACCTATGAGCATAATTATTCCCTGGCAAGGAGAATTATTTTATTTGAAATGAATTATCCAGGTAGATTGCAGAATTCTTTTCTCTGGAGGGCTTAAGAGACAAGATAAAACCTCATTTATTGAGATGATTTAGGTGTACCCTTGCCTGAAGTAGAAAGACAGACTAGATGATCTCTCAAGGTCTCTCCTAGTGCTAAGATTCTATGATTCATCTATGCTTTCTTTTACTCACACCATAATTTGTTAGTGAGGGAGAAAAAAACCAAAGAAATAAAAGTTAGATTATTTCAAACTCAGGGGAAGGGAGAAAGAAAGCAGAGAAAATAGGAAACTGACATCTTTAGTAGAGGTTGATAAGAGGAAGAGAAGTTGTATGCAAAAATAATGGGGAGAGTAATAATCTAAAGGCTATCAAAACTATAAAAAAAGGTTTTTTGAAGCTTAAAGAGCTCAAATGCATATGGAAATGCCAGAAAAGACAATTATAATTGTCTTTGTCTATAATTCTCAATAATAACAATAATATAAATTTCATAATTTTCATTATGAAACAGGGAAATAATATATGTCCCTATTTCCTTGTCCCTAGTCACTCATTTTATAAAACCCCAAAAGGAATTTGGAAAATAGAACTGTCGGTCAACATATGTAAAAATAAGGTCCCTCATTTCAGAAAGGCCTGAA
This sequence comes from Antechinus flavipes, assembly GCF_016432865.1. Classification (NCBI taxonomy): domain Eukaryota; kingdom Metazoa; phylum Chordata; class Mammalia; order Dasyuromorphia; family Dasyuridae; genus Antechinus; species Antechinus flavipes. The sequence goes on from NC_067400.1 coordinate 91,309,501, forward strand.
GAGACTTACATGAACTGATGCTAAGTGAAATGAGCAGGGCCAGGAGATCATTATATTCTTCAACAACAATACTATATGATGATCAATTCTAATGGACGTGGCCATCTTCAACAATGAGATGAACCAAATCCATTCCAATAGAGCAGTAATGAATTGAACCAGCTATACCCAGGGAAAGAACTCTGGGAATGACTATGAACCACTACATAGAATTCCCAATCCCTCTATTTTTGTCTGCCTGCATTTTTGATTTCCTTCACAGGCTAATTGTACACTATTTTAGAGTCCGATTCTTTTTGTACAGCAAAATATACTTATATTTTATTTAATTTATACTTTAACATATTTAACATGTATTGGTCAACCTGCCATCTGGGGGAGAGGTGGGAGGAAGAAGAGAAAAAGTTGGAACAAAAGGTTTAGCAATTGTCAATGCTGAAAAATTACCCATGCATATATCTTGTAAATAAAAAGCTATAATTAAAAAAAAAAGAAAAAAATGAGGTCCCTCATACCATTCTGAACTTGAAAGAATTATTGATAAGGTAAAAGCAGACCTTTCTTACTTCTGAGAGGTGACACACCTTAGAGTTAAGACCTTGAGGGGGAGGAGAGACTTCTGCTAATTCCAGATTAAGTCTTGTCCTTTATGAAAAAGCACAGAATGTTCCATCCGACAAGAACAAATTTTGAGACCTCTTTGGAAAGAACACAAGAATTTCCAGCCAAGCTGGATGTTGGAGGTGTTGGAGGCTGTGGTTATTTATCAAAGAGTGATCCCAGAAATTTAAATAGGTTTACTCATCCAGTAGGGACACTATTCCATGAGAAGAACTCCCTTCCCACCCCCCCACCCCCCACCCCCCCCCGGCAAGGTTTGAACAACTCTCAATCCAGTAGTGGCCAGAGATGAACCAGCTGAGTGAACTTTATGGCTTAGCCTAGATGTGAATTATTGACTCCAACAGAAATACTGTGTCCTGCTAAAAGCAGCAGAATTCCTGGGCTCATTAAAACCAGAAAAGTAATTGAGCAGTGTCCCAATCAACAGCAAATTTTGTAGGGAACATTTCTGGAGAGAGAAAGAATATTGTGGCTAATAATTCCAGAATTGTGATTTGCCTTGGCTACATGCATTCCCTATCTATATAATTCACTATTATTCTGCTATATTTGTATCTATCTATAGACTATATTTTGTGGGGGAGAGCACCCCAACTTTTGGTGGAAAGTGCTTAGTATATTCTTGCTATATAATTTGAATAAAAACATTCTCTGAGAACAGTTTATGGGAAACACATCTATGAGGGCTTATTTCCCATAATATTAGGAAGCTAGCCAAATACCAGAACATTCCTAACTTAAGGAAGTGGCAACGTCTGGGAACTCAATTTGCAATTATTAGTGCACCCACTAATGCACTAATTAGTGAACCCATGCACTTTGGTTGTTCAGGAAAGTTACATGACTGAACCACAATCTTATAGATATTAAGTGGCAAAATAGGACTTAAACCTAGGTCTTCTGACTATAAAATTGGTAATCTTTCAGCTATATTGAGAGATGCCTTTAAGTGCTTTTTAAAATTGTTTAAAAAAAGAAAAAAATTCTCAAAGGAAGATAATTAAACTGTTGTGTTATGGGAACTATTGGAATACATGGGAGCCACCTGACAGTGGCTGCTGGAGATCCAACCCAGAATGGATCTCCTCTTGTGAGAGGATGATACAAGGAGACTCAGAGGCAGTTGCTGCCCTCTGACCTCTCTGACTGAGAGGCCGTTGTGTTGTTTTCTCTCCTCTTCCTTCTGCCTCTATTTTATCTCATTCCCAGTCTGCAACACCTGTGTCACCAAAGGCAGCCCTGCAACTCCTTCAGATGTTATAAGGCTCTTGGAGAATTGATCTGCCCCTTAACATTAAATATTCTGATAATCAGTTCCTGAATCCTCATTCTTCCCAGTTCCATCTCTAAATTACTTTTGTGTCCTTGGTCAAGTCACAATTTCTGAATTTCATTTACTGAGTTGGCATTTGTCTCTGGGACCAATTTCCATGTATCCCTCTTTGTAGGCCCATGTGTAATATGGCCAGGAAATGACAGTCTTCCACTGCAAGAATAGGCTAAGAAAAAATTTCAAGTCATAAGGGAATAAAGCTTTTTTTCAAGGGTCATTTGTCATCATTCTAAAACAGTCCCACTTCAAATCTAGCTTTAGTATATTTTTCCAGTTTGATTAATCATGCCTTATTAATTTTCCTTCAGCACTTTTTCCTCCATCCAAAATATCTTGTTAAACTTTCTTACATAGGGTGTTCCATCTTTTGAACCTCTAATCACCTCAAGGTTCAGTTCAAAAGTCACCTCCAAAGTACCTTTCCTGATTTCTACTATTGTTAGTGCCTTGCCCTATCTCAAGTAACATATATTTTGTTTTCTATAAATAGTATGTTTACTTATTGCGGGCAAGGCATTTAATGTGTCTGAACCTAATTCTTGATCAAATTTTAAAGACTTTGGAAACCTCAAAATTAAAATTATACAAATGTTAGCTATTAAATAATTATTATAACAATAATAGTCATAATTATAATTGTTCTACACTTACTTTATCTTTTCCCCCTCCCCTTCATTCCCTTTCCTTTTTTCTTCTCCTCTTATTTTTTTCTTTTTACCTTGTTTTTTTGGGGGTATGTATAGGCATTACAATATTTTCTTGGCATTTATTTAGTTTTATCATGGGGAAGCTAGGTAACACAGTGAAAACAATGCCCAGCCTTGAGTTAAGAAGACTCATCTTTCAGAGTTCAAATATGGTCTCAGATACTTATTACCTGTGTGATCCTGGACAAGTTATTTAACTTTATTTGCCTCAGTTTCCTCATCTGTAAAATGAGTTGGGAAAAAAAAAAAGGAAAACCACTCTGTTATTTTTGCCAAGAAAACCTCAAATGAGGTCATGAAGAGTCAAATAAGACTCAAGCAACTGAATAACAATAAAGAGCTTTATCACTTAGATAAACTGAGGGAGCCAGCTGTGAGGAAGGCCTGGTCCACTTTTGTCCATGATTCTAAATGTGTGAGCCTGGGCAAATCATTTGTTCTTGCACAATTCTAAAACCACAAGATAATACCTGATTACCCTTACTGAAAGGAGTTTATATATATATATATACTGTGAATTTCTAGCATTAATGTAATCATAGATATGAGCCAAAACAAAACAGAAAATAACTCATCTTAACCAATCAATGAACCCCCCCCCCCACAAAAATACCCAACCCTGATTCTTTTGGTATTTCCTTTTTAGTTTTATGGTTGAGCTCTGCCTTCTGAGCTGAGACTGGAAGCTGCCCTCCTAATTTGCTCCTCAAAAGACCTGAGGGTCTTAGTTGCTGATTTGCTTGATTAAGACACGCTTACCAGTTTTTCCCAAGTCTGCCTGACCTGGGTTGAATACCTTTTCATCCCAGTGAGACTGACCTTTCCTGAAGCTTTTTTAGTCTATCTTGAGTTGGAGAGTAATTGTACATATATGTGTATGTATATATATAGAAAATCTCAATTGAGAATCATGATCTACAAAGTAGGGATAAAATACTTCAGAGTTTTTTGTATCATTGATCAGAGGGATTATTTGAACCCCAGATTTTCTGCCTCAACATATAGATTGCTCCCCAGTATATTATGCTGCCTATCAAAACACATTTACTTAGGTATTAGCTTAATTCATATTTATGACAACTTTGCAAGTAAAGCAGGATAGGTAATATGCCCTATTTATATCCTTGGAAAAATGAGTTTCGGAGAGATTGTGTCTTGCCCAAGAATAAATCAAAGTCTGGTAAAAGCCTGAGACCAAACTTCAACCCATTTTCTGAATTTTCCTCCAATGATTTTTCCTTTAATAATTTTTGTCAGTTGTCCTTTTTCCACTTGACAATGTAAGAAACATTAAAAAATTTTTCCTCTCTTTTAGATATAATTCATCCAAGCCAAGCCTTTAGTGTCTGGATGAGTAAAGGTGAAGTACAGAAAGGAAGAGAATCCTTTAGAATATAGGAGGGGGTTGCTGAGAGAGTATATGTGGGGAATTATAAGCTGGCAGTGGAAACTGAGAGACTCTTCCTTGTATATTTTACTTGAGGCCATATAATTTAAACATTCCATACTTTTTTTTTCTTTGTGTCTCATAACAGGAGACCTAAGCAGATTAATCAATTCTAAGCCTTCCCTAAACGCAATGTAAATCTGGACTTCTATTTTGATATTTCTCCATCATTGATTAGATGATTTCTGATGTATTTTATTGTGTTGTACTATAATGTTAAAATATCTGAAAATTGCTTTCTTTTGCTTTCTTTCCTAGAGGGAAAATTCATTGTATATGAACTAGCCCTTATAATATCAAACCAATATTCTTGTGAGATTCATAAATTAAATTCTCTTTCCAACTTTTGTTTAATATATTCAGTGTCACCTTGTAAGGCAACTGAGATAATTTTGTGTATCCTATCAATTTGTTTCTGGTTTGACATCTGTGTTTGTTTATTGAGCTTTCAAAAGTGGAGAATTCAGTTGCCAATTGATGTTGATAGTTTTGAGTTAGAGAGGAGACAGAGTAAGCTTCTAAATTAAAGTTTGTTTTTATAAGTTCTATTTTGTTGTGGCTGAATGTTTCTTAAACAAATATCCACTGACTATTAAATATTCAAACTGAGTCTTTTCATCATTGACTTTAAAAGAAACAGGGCTTGAATCATTACAAAGTCTTGTATCTTCTCCTTAACTCAATCAATCAGCAAGCATTTATTAAGTATCTACTATCTGCCACACAAACCTAGGTATAGAGATATAAAGACATAACTCAAATGATCTTTGACCCTAAAAAACTTACATTCTATTAAGGGAGACAATTTAAACACATAACAATATATATAAAATAAATTTGAGGTAATTAGCATCTTAGGGGGATTATTAAATACCATATCAGAAGTGGTGGTTGAGCTGAACTTTGAAAAAAATATGGGTTCTAATAGGTTGAACTCAGAAGGCAATATGTTCAGTATTGAAAAGTAGTTTATACAAAAGCATGAAAAGGGGAAATATGTGTAAGGAAAAACAAAAAAATCAAATTTGGTTGGATCAAAGATGTGAAGTTATGTAAAGGGAAAGGATATTTTAAAAGCCTGGAAGGGACATTTGGAGCTAGGTTTCAAAGAGTTTAAAAAAGCAAATACAAGAAGTTTCTATTTGATGGTGGAGCCATTACTGAGTGGAAGTAGTACCAATGAGGGTAACTAATCGACACAATTATTAGATCTGAGACTGGAGTTGGGAAGATTTATCTTCCTGAATGCAAATATGACCTGACTAGTAGGGTGACTCTGGGCAAGTCTCTTATTGCTTTTGTCTCAGTTTCTTCATCTATGAAATGAGCTGGAGAAGGAAATGGCAAATCAAATCAATATCTTTGCCAAGAAAACACCAAATTGTGTTGTGAAGAATTGAATGAAACTGCAATAACTAAATAATAACAAAGGACCAAAGAATATTGAAAATATATTAAAGGTAACTCTTCTAAAAAAGGTTCTTTTCATTTTTGTCTCAGTATTGCCAGTGCCTTACTAAAATAGTCCCTTAATAAATGGTTAGTGATCAGAAATTAATTGCATTAATATAGTAAATAAAGAGCAGGATTAAGGGAGAGAGATATCAATTTAGTGTCAGAAGAATTGGGTTCTATTCTTTATTGGCTTTGGTGAGTGAATGGTTTAAGCTCTGGGTATCAGTTTCCTCAACTCTAAAATGGAGGTCCAAATGCCTACAGTGCCTATTTCAGGACTCCTGGGAAGACAGTGCTTTGTAAACTCTAAAACCTCTCCAAACAGGAGTAATATTTTTAAAGCTGCTATCTAATTTTATCTGTCAGTTGTTTCAGATAACTTGGATTAAAATTCATTCTAGCCTTGAGTAAATGACTTGAACTCATGCAGGCTACTGAGTAGTTCCTAGATATCTTAAATAGCAGAATCATAGCAAACTGTGGCAGAACAATTTTGAAATACAATTTCTTTTATAAAACTTTTTGGACAAGATGATGAAATATTAGAAGCTATGTCACTTCACAAGACAGCCAAAAAGAATCTGTAGAAAGTTTGGCATGAGACCCAACTAAAGCAAAAAAATCTTAAATGATACCAAGACTATCATTTTAATATATATATGGGTATAGATAAATATTTAGGTAAGTATTCTTTTAGAAACATAAAAAAATTATAAAGAAATAAAAAGACCTTTAGGGTGTCTTGCTAGCTGTCCTTATATATTCAATAAAAGTAGAAGAGATCTAGATTTTTCTTAAGCTAGGACTGTGCTGATTGCATTAGACCTCAACATGGTAGGGACACATCAATAAAATGTTTGGCCACTCAAAAAATGCTTAAGATATCCACAGAAGGGAGAAAAATAGATGAAAAATTAATATTTTCCTATTGAGGACATTCAAATAGACAGTCCATTGAGGGTATCTATCAATACTTATATTTTGATGGGCACAGTATATGGACAATGAATTAAGTGTGGGGCTGAATAGGAAGAAGAAAAGCAGGTGAGATTGTTTTTTGTAAAACCATGAATCAATCAATAATTAAGGATTTACGAAGAACCTAACATATGTCAGATGTATCAAGTTATGGGGTTACAAAATTGAGATAGTTCTCTTTTTAATATATTATAACTTTTAGCAGAGAGATAGAACACATTTATAGATAAGTATATATAGGATATATAAAAAAGAAAGCATAGAGATTTTAGTGGGAAGGCTAACAACTGGAGGAATGAAAAAAAAAAGGTTTCTGGTAAATACTTAAGCTTAGCCTTAAAGAGATCTAAGGATTCTAAAAGGCAGAGGTAAGGACAGAACTATAAACTTTCCATCTCAAGCTTTCCTTTACAAATAAATGCACATATGTAACGTGAAAATTCTGCCCTTGTTGCTATGAATCATAGAATTATAGAATCATAGAATAGAATCATGAATTCTGAAGAATGAAAATTTCAAGTAACACAAAGTGAAATATATATATTCAATGTCAGGAATGCCCTTATAAGATAAATTAATATTATTCAGAAGCACAATTCTATCTGAGTGTCTTATATACTTAATAAATGCTTATTGAATTGATTCTACTTGTGGTTTAGTGTATCTCTCACCCATTAGACACATTTAAGTAAAGTCTGGATGACAGCTTGTTGGAGTTATTGTAAAGAGGATTTCCATACAGGTATGAGTTTCCTTCCAGATTCTACAGCTCTGTGACTTTGTGGTGTGGATATAAATTGGCTTCAATATATTATAGCAATGACATATATAAAAAGTGATATGAAAAAGCATCATCAAGCACATGAATGAACAGAAAAGGAAAAAGGTCTGATCAAATAATGAGAGCAAGGGATAACACATGGATAACACGAGGAATAACAAGGGATAACCTATTTCACAGGTACCTCAAACTAGGAAAAAAAATTGTTTCAAAGCAAGACCCTCAAGATACTGTGCTGGACTGACCATGAAAAATTTATGAAGAATAATAGACTCATATGACCATAACTTTAGAACCAGAAAAGTCATTCAGTCCACCTCTTCATTTGATATATGAGGAAACTGAGACTTGTCCAGAATTACACAGCTGACAAGTCTTTCTGATTCCAAGCCTAGTGATCCCCATAGGATGAGGAGATATAAATGACTTACAATCCTCATGATTGTCAAGATCATGAATCTATTGAATACTGAACCCATGGGGTCTTCACCACAATTCAGTGATAGAGACAGATAAAATAATTCACACAAATGTGAAAAGGGGTAAATTTTATCTTTGGTATTTTTGTTGAATCTCCCGAAGTCATTATTATTCTATTTCTTAGAAATTTTAAATATTTTCCTTTTACCACCTTTCCCCCTTCATCTCAATTCTTAGTTTTTGTTTCTACTGACTTTTTTTTGTTATCATGCTGCTTCCTATTTCTGATCACCGACCTGCTCCTCCTTAAATTGGTGAAATCTGACCCAGACTGGTATCCTGTTCAAGTTTGAGATTGAGACAAAATGAGTCATTCATTGGTCATTGAATAATTAATAAAAATATAGCATAGAAACAATGTTCAACAGGATACTCCAGCACTTAGTCTGGAAAATGTGGCTCCCCTTTTCTCCATATGGTAATGCATCTGGTTAACAGGACAGGAAGTGATGAATTTAGAGATCTTGGGATACCTGCCATGTCTAAAGAATCCCAGTTCCACATTGATGAGTCTTCATCTGCCCTTATGTGACCAGGAAACCATGCTAATAAAAGCAGAAACTTCCAATAAATTGCATTAAGGGAAACAAAGCTTGAATCTTAGCTTCTAGGTCAATCATATTCTAGAAAAAGCTTTCCATTGCTTAATAGTTTATAGAAACTCTCACAGTGAGTCTTGACTTTGTAATCAAATATAATGACCTATCATCAATTTTTGTTTCGATTTATTTCTTTGAAGTATTTGTCTCTGTGCTCAAGCCTCCTGGATATCTTTTCCTCCCTTGACTTCAGAGATACCACACTCTTATGCTGCTCCTTTGGGTCCATAGATAGATTTCAGGAGCATCTATAAACTTGAATGAGGAAAAAAAAAAAACCTTTATTTTCAGTCTTCAAACTGAAACAAGCATTTCCTTCAATCATTTAAAAACATTATTCTTACAAGGGTCCATGACACACAAAAAAGGTTAAGAACCCTTGCTCCAACTGATTCTCCTCTGAATGCTTCACTAGTAATGCCTAATCTTCTATCCTGGACATTCTCTAGGGGTCTACCCTTCACCCCTTTTGACCTCACTGTATATTCTCTCTTCCCAATTTCATTCACTTCTATGACTTTAACTACTATTAATTATATAAATATTTATATCTCTATCTTTGATGTCTATTTGACAGACCAGACATATAGTTCTAAATGATTATGAAACATTGCCATTTAGATGTCCTACTTACACTTCTAAGCCAAAGTATCTAAAACTGAGCTTATTTTATTTTCCACAAAGATATTCATTCTTTTGATCATACTATGTCTATTCATCCATCCAATAGATGAATGAGTAATAAATGCACTCATCTATTCTTCTATTTGAAATTTAATTCATATTCTTTATTCTTCTTTGACTTTCAATTCTTGTTTAAAATTAGTTGCTAAGTATTCTCAGTTCTACTTCCATAATAACTTTTATAGCAAATCCCTCTTCTTCCTTACCATTATTTCCATCCAAACATTAGACTTTCTTATCACCATTAATACTATTGCTAGACCCTCTTGACAGTTATTCCATCTTCCGATCTCTCTCTATTCTGGTGTCTGTTTTATTTATTTGCCAAATGATTCTTCCTTACATAAAGATAGGTAGATAAATAACTAAGATAGATATACAGACAAATGGATGGATAGATAGAAAGATAACTTGTCACATTAATCTGCTCAAAATTCTTTGATGACTCGTGCTTTGAGTTAAGTTCACAGTCCTTTATTTGGCATTCAAGATTCCATGTTTAATGGTAAAATACTTATCTTGTAATATCTAAAATTATTCTATATTCTATATTCTAGCTATACTCTATATTATAGCTAACCTGGACTACTTGCTGTCTTAAAAAAATTCCTTTGTTGTTATGCCTTTATTTCTCTGTTTTATGTGCTTGGAAGATGTAGAGAAAATGTCTTCTATTGGTAAAGGGAATTTCCCCTTCTGAAATTTTCCTATGTCAATGGTGTCAAAAATAAACTAGGCATAAGGATCTCTGTGGGTCACTTATTGACTTAGAAAACTACCTATCACCATTATGTTTATTTTAATGTATTCTTATTTTTTTTTGCTAAATATTTCCTAATTATATTTTAATCTGGTTCTGGATGTATTTGGGAAAGTTATGGACCCAATATTTTTATCAATGAAGTCTTAGACCTGATTTCTTCTTATCCCTTATTTATTTACCATTTATTATAGTTATCTTCTCCCCACTGTACTATAAAGTTTTTAAGGTCAGGATTTATGTTTTATATAAATTTTCAATCATTCTTTGTACCTAATACAGTGACTTACATATAATAGATGCTTAATAAATGGTATTTATTTAATTGAACACTATTATACTTAATACTTCCTGGGAGGATTATATTTTTAAAAAGGAAGTTTCTTTAATATGGAAGTATATTTTTAAAAATGGAAATAATTTTTAAAAAAAATCAGTGGAATTTATAAAAATAAATATGAACAAAGTGTATGACATTATGAAGATAAGTATGGCTAGACCTAATTTAGTCTGACACCTTAATCCTTTGTCAATATAATCCATAGCACTAGAGAAATTATAGTAAGAAAATGGATGTACTTTTCCTAGCAATATAGAAATAACTGTAGGCCCTGCTCACAAAATATAATCTGAGAAGTGATATTGTGTGGCTCTGTCTGCCCCAAACTATACCCCTACTGGTCCATCTGTTTATCAGTGTACCAATCTCTTCATCAATCTAGTATAAAATTTTAACCATTAAAAATCACACCTCTAAGACTCAAGAAAACGACTCTACATGGGTCAAGTAAGACAAGACAGATATATTATGTTACTGCTGAAATTTTCTTGGGTGTATCACTCCATCAGAGAAACTTGTTTGGGAAAGGTAGAAGAGACATAAAAGGAGAGGAGAATGAAACAGCTGTAAGAAATATTGAAGTAGAGTTGGTATGGTGTCACTTGCCTTTTTCAAGTGAAAATATTGAAAACAAGAAACATAAGAAAAACTTCCTTTTTATCATACTACTTTCTTAAAAAAATTAAAATAAAGGTAGAAAGAAAAGGAAAGTGAAAACAGAAGAGAAATATAGTGACAGGAAAGAGTTAAAGACAAACTGTCTCTTTCATTTATTTCCTGGGTATTAGAAAAAAGTGGATGGATGCTGTTTGAGCCATAAAAAGTTGGTGCGCAAGGTCATCTCCTTAGTTGATCCCTTTCTATGGTTGGTCAACTTTCTGTACTTAAGACAAATTGGCCATTTTGCAGAATTAAGCAGTCACTGTTGGAATAATCAGATAAGTGAAATATTTCTCTCTTCTTCAGACAAAATAACCCTAAAATCTATAGCTGTTGTGCCATTGACTTTAAAGTCTTTCACAGAAATTCTACTCTGACCTCTACCTTGCTGGAATGTAGTAAAATATAGCTTATCCTCTTGATAGACATGTGATGCCATGCATACACTTTGCCTTTTTAGTTTTCTCCTAAGAAAAAACATAAGATTTCTTTCTTTTTTTGGCCATGGTGGGAGGCGACCTCAGAGAATACATAAAAAGCAAAATGCCTCATTTTTATAGCAGTTTACATTATTTCTATATTTTTCTCTGAAAGTGTGAAATTACATGTCTTAAAATGGAATCACTATAGTAGTTTTTTATCTTTTTAAATATTTAGGAGTACCCAGTGTTTACTTTCTGGGATACATTCTCAAATATCATGTTTTTATAGTAGAGTGTCAGTAAGTTTTTTTCTCTTCATATTTTACTAAACCTCATATTCTTATAAAACTTGGATTATTTTGGTTGTCTCCTATAGCATTTACCTGTTCATCTAATATGAAAAAGACATTTAAAAGGAGTTTCTGAATCATAGATATTTTAGAGAACTATGACTGAAAAGTATCTCAAGGTCATTCATTCATTCACTCATCCTTCTACTCATCTATCCCTTCCTTCATTCAATAAAGATTAAGTGACAACTATGTGCTCAGATTAGAAAAAAAAAAGATTCAAAGCTCATTAGGAAAAATCTCTGCCTTCAAAGTGCTTATAATATAGAAATACTTTTGGTCCATCCCTCTACCATGGTGTGGAGCAACTGAAAACCAGTTGCATGTCTTTATGACGCTGTCTAAAGTTGCATTTCTACATGGAAAATAAAAGAAAGGAAAAGGTATTAGGAGACAAGAGTTTTTTTTTTTCCTCTCTGATGTGCCTTTTAACTTTTTAAAAATTTCTCTTTTAATTTATGAAATAAAACAAGCATTTCTGTAATATAGTAGAATAAAAAATGATGATTACACATGAAACTTCAAATCTTCATGATTTAAATTAAGATTTTGCCTGTGATTAATATAGTAATTATGGAGCCTTCTGTCTAAAGTCTTTCCTGTTTCCCACTCAAGTTACTAGAGTGCTCCTTTCCAAAACAATTTTGTGTTCATTTTTTATTATCCATTTATGGGACATACTTATATATAAATATTCTTCCCCTAAGTAAACTTCTTGAGGATATGCATTATTTCAATGTTTCCTTATGCTTAATATGTTAACCTGGAACACGGTAGCTGCTTAATACTTATTGAAATATGGCAGTAAATTCCTTTGGGAATAAGACACAGGATAAGACACAGAGAAGAGTACATTTCACAAGAGCAGGGACTGAAGAGGAAAGTAGGCTGGAACTACTCAATTCACAAATCTCTGACAGAAAGAACTCATCCTCCTACTATACATAGAAAGAATATCTTTTTATTTCCAGAGCATATTCCTTGGGGCAGCACATGCTAGAATTAGAAAAGGGTAATGAATGGGATCCATTGAAGATTTTCTGGGTGTTCTCTAACTATTGTAGAAGAGCCAGGGGCCTTCATTCATGTGAAAGCCAAGAACATTTTTTAGACCAACAAGTTATAAATCAGACTATACAAGATACAGGTGGACTGGAGGAGAGGATCAAATTCCTTGTGTATTTCTAGGAGAGAACATGACTTGTGTTTCTTTGTACTTAGAGGGAGAGAGAAGTTCAAGAAGCTTATTCTCTTTGGTCCATTGAACAATTTATACTGCTCAGTGTGGAGGAAGATAACAGCTACCTATCCCTCTCAGATAGGTATAATGGGAGGGCAAGTGTGTTAAAATCTATGTTAAGATGTCAGTCTACAAATATAAATATAGAGAACAGCACTCTGATTAGAAATCCATACTTGCCTCTTTAAAAAAAAAGGTGGACAAGAAAGCATACACACTGAAGTTTTACCAATAGTTATTTTAATTTCTGTCCATAGCCCACTTTCAAATAGTTGGCAACCTTCTTTGCAGCACAAATTGAGCCTATTGTTAGTCTCAACAATGAGAATGAAGAAAACTGAATAGTTATATAAATGGAAGCATCTCTTTTTTTCTGAATTTTAATCTATATATCCACAACCCAAATATATACATATATAATTGACATGCATATGCAGAAGATTTCTCTGCATGTTAGATCTATTTCTCTAAGATACAAAAGTTGCTGTTTACTTTCTGGTCAAGGAAATTATCTAGTGGTTAAAAATGAATTCACATTTTGAATCACTTTGATCACTAATTAATGTGTTTCTCTTTCCTTATTTAAGAACATTACATTTCTAAGAAGCTGATTGTCCTATTTTAATATACATTATTCAAAACCAGAGGAGCAAAAGCTTTGGTAAATAACATTGATTCATTATTTTGTGAAACGATTCCTCTTATTTTACTTATCAATTTGTGGGATTTGAGTTAATCAAAATGCAGAATAATTTGAACAATAATCTTCTTCTTCTACATTTTGTAGCCGAATCTTTCTCCCCCCCACCATTAATAAATCCTCTTACCAAGAATCTTTTGGTTTTCATGGGATTTGTTGAAATTTCTGGGTTTGTAAAAACTAGTATGAATGAACTAAACATTTCTTGAATTTTTCCAAGAGAAATATTGTTAAAAATGGAAATAATGAGCACAGTAAAGACAAGAACCTAGAGAAGTTATATATTAACATTCTTAAGCTATCACTTGTTTAATTTTATTTTAATAAAAGTCATCAGGAATCCTCCCCCAATAATAATAATAATACCAACAATAACAACCACAGTAATATGACCTTCCGAAGGGAGGTAAGGTAAATATAATATTATCATCTGATTTATTGTAGAGTAAAATCATTCCAGGTTATTTCCTTGGCAATGAGCCAATTCTTCAGACTCTATTCACTAGGGAGTAAGATTATTGCCTATAAAACAAGAGAAACAATCCAGTTATCCTTTAGGTAGAACACTATTAACTAAGAGTCTCCACTGAAGTTGACACTGTCACCAACTTCTTCAAAAATATCTTTTTCATTTCATTTCATTTCAAAGGTATCTTTTCTTTTTTGGGTCAGAAAATATATTTTTCTACTGTGAACTTTACAGTTTTACCTACACAAACTCTGTGATCCAAAGAAAAGTCTCATATGTTATATGAATATATACATACTGATGTGAATATAATAATTTTTAGAAGTACAAGACAAAAGGAATTTTTAGAATGATACTTCAATTAGCGGAAAAAAAGAAATTCCAGTGATTTTGTATGACATTTTTAATTTCATAGAATTCTGAAAAGAATGATTATCAAAAACTGAGTTACTTTTCAGTGCTTTTCAAGTTTCACAGAGAAGTTATAGTTGTTAAATTTGTTGGAAATTGTTTTGTAAAATATTCACCAAATACAAACCATTTATTTTGAAATATCTTCCCTTACCCCACCTTGTTTTCAACAATATATTAATTGATATAGACATAACTTCCCATTGTTATCACTATCCCTTTCACATGAGCAATATGATTTAGCCACACTCAGGGACATACCTCAATTTTTTCCTTTCAACAAAAATGGGGCAAGAATTTTCTCTGTTCACTCATTCCAAGGAAAGTTAAATGTCAAGAAGAGCTGCGATAGTGTCTTAAGGAATATGGGATAAGTCATGCTTTATTAAAGTCAAATCAACAAGCATTAATTAAGCACCTACAATATGCCAGTGTTAGATACTATTCCTATTGCAATGTGTCTCTGTCATGACTGTAAGTTGCAAGTTGTCATTGGTTAAGAAAGTATGCATTTATTAGGCACCTACCAGAACCTTTATTAGGTGATTCCAGTCAAAAAACTCATTTGAACATGCAATTTAGTCACAAACAGGAGGAAAGCTGATAATATAACTTCCCAGTCTACAGTTTTTTATTCCAGAAATTTCTATGCACTACCTCCAAAATACACCCTAATTAGGAGCTATACCATCACTTAGTTGGCTTAGGAATGGCTGGAGAAATTTATGCCAAATATTGAATAAAAGGGATGTTTATGGACATGCTGTATCTTTGTGAGATTTCTCCAAAGTGAGGGAGCATGAATTATTAATCAGTTCTCAGTCAATCGATCAAATAGCACATATAAGAGTATGGCTCAGGGAAAAGGCAGTTGAATTGGATTGGCTATTTCATTAGTTCACAAATCATTCAGACAAGTGAAAAATGTTCTCTATTCAGTTGATCTGGTATTGTTGACTCTTTTCATAAATATCTGGACATCAATCAATTAGAATGTGTGATGATTTGATTTGGTTGGAAGGACAAAGCTAACTATTCAATCAAGTGATTTCAGTGGTAAAAATATAGCCATGATAAGCTATTGATTGCAAAGGACTTTGACATTTTGAGATAAGATGTACTTTATGAGTATCAATTAGTTATCAGGAAAAAAAAATGGAAATAAAAGGAACATGTTTCTGAAAATAAAACCAAGATTCAGTAAATCATTAAACCAACAAAAATTCATTGATTTATCTACCATGTTAAAAAAACACTGCATTTGGTATTAAGATGGCTATCAAGCTGAATGTAATAAATAATCTTTGCCCTCAAGGAGCTTGCTGTTTGAGAATAGAGAGGTTCTGACATAAGTAATTCTAATGAAATAAAAATTAATTTGATAAAAGTACAGATTCATATGGGAATCCCAAATAAGGAGAACTTTTTCCTAGTGGAGGATTAGTGAAGGTTTTGTGGAGAAGGTTACTGATGATCTTGACTTGGAAGAATAGGTAGGATTTCTAAGTTGGAAAAGTGGGTCTGTATACTTTTCTCTATGTGAGTTATCTGTATACTTTCTGAACTTTGGTGAAGTTGATTAGTCTTGTACAACTAAATAACTTCTTATCAATAATGTTAAGTTTAGATTGTGTGTGTAGGTGTGTATTTTTGTGTGTTTTATGTAACAGAAATGATTATGGTAGAATGTGCAAGGGATGGGAAATCACTTTAATAATAGAAAGAGGTTTCCTAGGTATTATTAGAGTCTTATAGACACCATAAAACATGTAAGAAATTAAAAACAAAAACTCAGATTGGATTTTCTTTATATATGAAGCTTGTCTTTAATAGCATATGTCCACTTCTTCCAGTTGGCACAAGGCAAGCCAAGAAAAGAAGGATAAGGAGAAAAGAGAAAGAATTTCATATTTTTTTCTGGGTAGGCCAAAATTGGTACCTGTTGATTAATATTCACACTCAATAAACTCTTCTGCTTCTAAATGGTGGTGTGTTAAAGGCTAATAATGAAGAAATGTGAATTTTGGATAGTCTATAAAATATATATTTTCTTGTGTATTGAATATGGGAAGAATGTGTAATTTCATTGATGTGAAAACCTGATCAAGCAGTGGATAAATGTAATCTATACGGCATGAATTATCCAGATCCTTATCTCAGTTCTCTATTTGAATTTCACAATATATATCTATCCTTTGGGTCTATGAATGAAAGGGATGATGCTGATTCTAAAACTGGAAAGATAGGTTTGTGGTAGATTTTTCAAATGTATTGAATTATTTATGGATCGCTTTCAGTCAGTGTTTACATAGCAAAAGGTGAAGAACAGATCAAGCCATTATCTAGATTCTTTTATTATTTTAGAAGAACAATCCAAACAATTCAAATTAATTTTCCCTCATGAAATATCCCAAATATCAACTAGACTACCACCAAATCACTCTTTTTTCTGGGTGCTATATAAATTGAATCATGATATTTTAGGTGAAGTTGGTCTCTCAGATGTGTTTTTTTTCACTGTGATCAGGATGATTCAGGATACACACACACACACACACACACACACACACACACACACAAACTTGAATTATACTTTTGAGGGATTTTCTCAACTTGTCCTTTTGATTTGCATTATTTTCCAAAAACACTGGACAAGGATTTTATGCAAGAAACTCTAAATGTGTCAAGGATAAAGCTCTACCCTGAGCTAACATAATTTGTTATTTGCATTCCAAGCTGAATACTTTGTATGTCTTTGGGAGTCAAGATAGGCTCCAGTCTGTCTTCACTATTCTGAGAAACTGCTTGTGGAACTGGAACCCTTGTAGATAAGCATACCCACCTATCTTTAAGGTGGAACAATTCTCAAGGGAAAAGAGTGTAGCTTTTGCCATCTTAATTATTCATGATTTTTCTTTCCTTGCCATTTCCATTCAGGAGATTTGTTTCCTCCTTCTTCCTTTGTTGTAATGTCATAAATATGCAAGCTTCTGTTTGGATTGTAAACTTAGGGTTCCACATGCATTTTCATTTTCCTTTTTCTCTTGTAATAAATCCAGTTGCAACACAATGTCTCATGGACTTGAGATGCTTTTGGCTAACAATGTGAATCATTATGTTGCAAACAAAAGATAGGAAACTCAGCCTAATAAATACCTTCTTTCAGAATGGCATCTCAAACCAAGATGCTCTAAAAGACTTTTGTGCATCTTTCACTTTTTAAAAAAATTTCTTTTGAGTTTTTTCAAGGGATTTTCACAAATAGGTTTCTATTCCAAACTTTAGCATTAAGCAGACACAATTGTTTTGAATTGTGGTTTCCTCTTTATTTTACTATATATACACTTGTAGGAGTTGAAGAGGCTTTGGTATGGATGGATTTTTGCAGGGAAAGGAACGGTTTTTTCTTGGTTAGGTTGCAAAAATGAAAACAATGAATTCCTTTGGCAGCAGTGCTGCCCAAACTGTTTATCTCCTGGTGTGTGGATATTATGAAAGGGGTACCCACAGGGTCTGATAGTCACAGTCATAATTCAAATTCAATCTTTTTACTGAAGTCCAATTTTTCTGTATTTTAGATTATTGATCTTGGAAGTTGAGAGAGAAATATGGCCTGAGAAATAGGCTCTTTCAGCTGAAATTTTTGATTTTTGTACATTTTTGATTAGTTTTTCATAATTTTTTAGCAAACAATATAAATATTAGTGAATAAACTGAAAGAGCTCTCAAATAGGTGACTGATGGGGATTTTCTTCCACTCACAATTTTTTTCCCCTACGAATGTGAACTCAGTACCGATGGAGGGTATTAGGTGATAAGCCTTTACACCTGTAACCAATCATTCTGAAACTAGAACACACTAGAAATATCACACACATTATCTGGAATTTTATCATTGTCCATCTTAAAGACTCACTACTTTAGTGAGTTGCATGAGTGACCAGAGAAACTTAATAGTGACAGTTCAAATTGGCAGTAGGATTTAATTATGCATAGAGGTGATGGCTTCAATAATGTTGACAACTGCATTTTATATGCTGGGAATCTCAAAGAATTTCCTTCTATAAATGAATAAATATAGGTCCCCTTAGCCTGAATACTTTATCTATTCAAAATGTTAATATTAATGTAAGGTTTTTATATATCAATGAAAAAATAATTTGTGACCTGCCAAGAAGCCAGTCAAGAAATCATTGACAAAGAAATGGAATTTAAAGTATTTTTAGATTGTATAACAAAACCTGTATACCCAGAACTGTGATATAAGAACACATTAATTTAGATCACTAGCTGTCACTAAACTCTAATTTACCGTGTGACCTTGAACAAGTCATCTAGCTTCTCTGAACCTCAGGTTCCTCATTCAGACTTGTTTCCTATCTTTTGTTTGCAACATAATGATTCACATTGTTAACTAAAAACATCTCAAGTCCATGAGATATTGGGTTGCAATTGGATTTATTACAGGAGAAAAAGAAAAATGAAAATGCAGTTCAGACTCGAGCTTTTTGATCCCTTTGGACTCTACTTTGTATGATTCTATCAGACATGATAACCCTGAAGGAATAGGATTAAGATGAATATAATCTGTTGAGAGTAACTACATGATGTAAATTTACATGAATGGAAATTTTCATAATTGATCCAGAATGGTTGGGGGATAGTACGAGAGATCAGAGAGTCTTGGAAGGAAAGGAGTACTTAAAAAAAAAAAAAACCTAGAGAGTCTCCATAGTCAACTTCATATATTTTTCAATTTTTCTGGGACCAGCCCTTTCTCCATTATTTTTCAGAGCTGTGAAAGGCCTAGAAGAAGCCTAATCACCTTGGAAGCTCTAGCTAATGGCCTAACATCACTGACATTTTCCTTTTCTACTCTGTGGAGGTCTCCCAGACCTGGTCATAAACTATCAATCAGGGTAGCAGACTCAGATTTGGGGCAGCAGGAGCAAGTATTCGGTAGAAACAAAGCTTCCAGTTGTCAATTATCTTCCCCTTTGTACCATTTTCTCTGACAATGAGAATCTATTTCACATCATCAAGGAGCTCAGCAAAAAGGTTCATGAAAGACTAGACAAAATGCAAAAATAATTTCAACACAGGACTTGCTTCAGACTTTTGGGTGGGAGGCTTGGTTAGCAAATTGTCTGTAACCCCATAGAAACATCCACGTGTGCTTAACATAAAAGATAGGATTGTGTGGCAATGCTCAATCTATGTTTCAAAGACAAAATCGAAAGCCTCACTTCAATAGTCT
This sequence comes from Antechinus flavipes, assembly GCF_016432865.1. Taxonomy (NCBI): domain Eukaryota; kingdom Metazoa; phylum Chordata; class Mammalia; order Dasyuromorphia; family Dasyuridae; genus Antechinus; species Antechinus flavipes. The sequence continues at coordinate 91,329,198 of NC_067400.1, forward strand.
TTGGATCACTGGGAAGAAGTTCTCACAAATGATATCACAGCTCAGGTCATTAATGTTCTCTCCCTTCACCTCACATTGCAACCACCATGTGCAAGCTTCTAATTAGTGTAGCTCAAACAGGGTAGTCTTCTGATGACAAAATGTGTGGAAAATTTCCAAAGATTCATTTCCATTTTAAAGGGATTTAAAATCAGTACCTGAACCAGTTGCCTTTTAAAATTCTATTCCTGTGTGTGCGTGGTGGAATGAGGGGGTATACATTTAGATATGCATGACTTTTGTTAAAAATCTTAGCTGATACTACTTAATCACAAAGTATTTTATTTGCATTACATAATCATAAAATAATAATAGACTTGGTAATTTTTAGGCCCAAAGACACCCTTTTCTAAATCCATTTTATAAATACTTTCTAGGTTATCTTTTTAAAAGACTTTGTTTAAAAAATGTTTTAATAATTTTTTTTCAAACTACACTACCAAGTCCTTAGGGAAGACTTACTCTTTGTTCTGTGACTTTTATACCTCTCAAATAATTACTTATTCTACATATCCAAAATGAATCTGCAAAAACACAAAGATCTGATTGTTCATTTCTCCATGTGACTTGCCTCTCAGATTATGAAGCAGGAGATGGAATCACTCCAAGATATAACAAATTGGTAACAATTTGGTAACAATTGGCAAAATCTTGCAAAGCCAGTGGGTCTTAGAGCAATCCCATTTTTACAAGTATGGTTATCCATCTGTAACATATAGCACTGGTTTCTCATGTTGGACTCAGACCTGTCAATCAATTTAGAAGGATGAAGCAAATCTTTTTTTTTTTCCCTGTTCTTCCGCAGTCTTTATTTCTCCCTTTTTTCCTTTCATCATATCACCCAGGAGCAGATGGCACATTCCTACCAGCTTCTTTTATATTCCTTTGGTTTTCAAGGAACAACTTTGAGCTCCCACTGATGATCATGGCATAAATTGTTTTTGTAATTAGTGTAGTTAATGAACTTCCCACTGAAGCTTTAGTAGGTAATGATGAAGCTGGTTGATATCAGCAGGTACTGTATAAAGAGCTAGAGGAATGATAGGTATTATGGATTCCATCCTCGCATCTCGAAGACCAAATCCCAAATGGTTTAATCATCATCAAAGTCAACCTTTGCCATAGCTTCATTCTGCATGCTATATGGCATAATGTTACATTTATATTCAAGCCTGAGTTTGACATTTGCTCCTTCAGAATAAAAGTGCCTTGATTAGACAAAGCAACTGTCAGGTTGGAAAAAAAAAAAGAAAGATATACATGCACAATCATCATTTCCCTGATAGTGATTCTTCCTGTCCTAGTCTGCTTACATTTGCCTAAAGTTTTTGTGTATCAGGCAGAGTTATGATCAAGAAGAGTCTGCATTTGCTAATGATCTCTTTTTTTAATAGAAGCAGCAAGGCACAGTAATTAAAGAGCTGGTCTCTCACTATCAGAAGATCTACATTTAAGTTCCACCTCTGCAACAGATTTGACTCTGGGCAAGTTATTGAATCAATGCTCTAGCCAAATCTTTAAGATTATAAATTGAAAAGAAGTTGCCAACTTCCAAAAGTTCATTTAAACATAAGGTTTTTGCTATTAGTGATAGTTAATTTTTTTATATTTGTATATTCAGCATCTGGCAAAGTGCTTGAAGCACAGTAGTTATAAATAAATCTTTGTTAGTTGGGAATTTCTTTACCTACAGATCTTTCTATATGAATGAAATCATAGACTTTATTCCTTTTCTCATTTCTATCCCTATCCCTATCCCTATCCCTATCCTTATCCCTATCCCTATCCCTATCCCTATCCCTATCCCTATTCCTGTCCTTATCCCTGTCCCTGTCCCTATCCCTATCCCTATCCCTATCCCTATCCCTATCCCTATCCCTATCCCTATCCCTATCCCTATCCCTATCCCTATCCCTATCCCTATCCCTATCCCTATCCCTATCCCATTAACTTCCTTTGTGAAGAGGCTTTTTCTTCAGTAATAGGAAAGAAGGTGAGAGGTAAGCTTTTTTTTTTTGTATATCAAAGAAACCTCTGGGTATCCCATATAGGTAGGATTGTCCTATTTTATCTGTCTTTTATATTACTTCAAAAATAAAACCATGAAATTCCACCAAGATGGATACTTCTGCCACAATAAATTACGAAATGTTTGTGAATTGCTGTGTCTAGGCAAATCCTATGATAATATTATATTATGTTTTATTATGTTATATATTAAAATATAATGTGTAATATACATGCAACTCTATACAGCTATTTTCAGCAATCAAGTAAATTGCTTCTGTGCATTTAGCTGAAACAGCATCTTCATTAAGAACCCAGATAGGTCTTGTATTGAATCAGATAGTGTCAGTGATTTCTGCTGTCTTTTTTCCATGTCAATTCTGTTTAATCAGAATATGTCATGGATTCCTCATATTGATATTGGATACCCTAGCTTAAGGGGACTCAGTCTTTCAACCAAATTGACAAATGTTTGTTGTGCACTTGCTGTGATCAAGACTATGTACGAGTTGTATGCAAGTGTGCATTCATTTGTGGGGAAAGGAGACTAAATATTATTGAGAGAAACATAGTTTTGAAGCAAGAAGGCATCATCTGCAACAACATCCTTACTTTATGCATGAAGGAACTTGGGGTCAAGAGAGGTTTTGTGAATGATTTGCCCAAGATCATAAACAGGAAGTCTGTTTTCCCCTGAGTAGCAGGAGATCAGAACTTAATTTACTACTTCAAGAATCTATGGTTTCCTTCGTGTGAGTGCTCACTCCACTGGCACATATCTTAATCCTATCTACCATTTTCACTAGTTTCTGTGGTTGTAGGAAAAAATGAACAGCTCATAGATTTTTTCCAAACTTAACTAGATGTTTTTCAGTTATATTCAACATTTCGTGACCCAGTTTGGGGCTTTCTTGGTAAAGAAACCGAACTGGTTGGCCATTTCCTTTTCTTGCTTATTTTTACTGAAGCAAACAGGATTAAGTGACCTGTTCAGCATTACACAGCTAGTGTCTGAAGATGGATTTGAATTCAGGAAGATGAGTCTTTCTGACTCCAAGCTAACCACTCTATCCACTATTGTACCTAGATGCCCATAAACTTAGCTAAACTGATATTCAGATAATGGGCATCTATACTATTTCCAATTGAGTTCAGAAAGCCCTTACTTCTACCTCAGTAGTGCCCACTAGGGAGCATACTTTGCTATAAAGCATTAGGTTTGGGGGACAGATGACTTGCATTCAAATCCTTACTCTTTTAGTCATATCTAGTTTAGACCTGTGGGATTTTAGAGAAACCCTTCTACATTTTTAGGTTTCAGTTTCTGCATTTGTAAAGTGGAGGGGATGTGCAAGATTTCTTTGTAGATCAGTTATGTTGGAAAAATTTATTATTTATCTGTTTGAATGTTAAAGCTAGAAGGGCATTTCATTTCTGTTTTGTAATTGAGCTTAGGGTCTTGTAAATAACACCTGCTGAATAAATGTTTTTACATGAGTTGCTGACTTTTTACATGTGTGTGTTTGTATATTATTGGACAGGAAGCATGGTGAGTTGGATAAAAGAATTGATATCAGAGTAAGAAAGACCTGAGTTCAGGTCCTACCTATTCCCCTACTCTTTATAATGACTATATTAGCCTAATCTAATCATAACTCCTTAATTCTGTATGTCATCCTTGCTTCCAACTCTCTAAACTTTTCCCACTTTTTCCATTTTTTCCCATTTTTATGTGACTCTATATACACAAAATAGATTTACAAATCAAACATTTACTGATGATAAATCATAATTTCAGAACCTTTACATTCAGTTACATGACCTCCCCATGTAGGGTCCCAACTAAGTTTAAGAATATTTGCCTTGGAGTACAAGTTACAGAAAAGGTGTTATTCTTCTTTGGTAGAGGAAGGTCCTCATCTAAAATGAGTAATGCTGATGAAATTATAGGAGCAATCAAAAATACATATACTATATAGGAGTTGGCATGTGTTCTATATAAAGACATCAGTGAAGAATACAAGGAAAAATATGAAATCCCCTGCTCAAAGTGCTTACTATTTAGCTAGGAAGACACACACACCAGGAAAGCTAAAAAAATACAAAAACTAAATTTACAAATATACAAATTATGGAATATACAAAAATACAAAAACCAAAAATGCAATAACCAAAATTCAAAACATCGATTTAAGAAATACTATTAGTCAGTCTGTGATTAATTGCTCAATGAGAGTGTATACAATATGTGCTAAGTGTTCAGGAGATAAAAAAGGTACTATATGCTTCAGTGATCTGGGAAGGTTTCCAAAGCAATATTCCTGTCAAAGCCCTCTGCTCATTGCAGTCTAACCCATATTGAACTTGATATTATATCATGTAGAAAAGCAATAATTTCACTTTTATACATTCTGTATTTTTAAAATTTTAATAATTCATTATGATGGTGACTTTCAGTATAGAAATTCTACCAATGTAAGTGGACAACTCATGTGTAACTTAATCTGAAAAAGCTGCCCAGAGCACTTAGGCTTATAGTCTGATTATAAACTGGTCTTTTATACACTATACTTAACAAACTGACTTTTTCTTTTGAATGCTTTTTATTTTTCTATCAAGTTAATTTCTAAATAGACTCCTACCCTTGTTTCTTCTGTAACAAATATATATTTTTTTCAGCTAGCCAGTCAATAAGTATTTAGTAAGAATTTACAACGTACCAGGAACAATGCTAAGGACTTGGGATACAAAGGAAGGCAGAAGATAATGACTTCTTTCAAGAAGTTCATTATGAAAGGGGGAAAACAACTATGTAATAAACAAGTTATATGTGAGTTAAATTGAAAATAATTAACACAGAGAAAGCACTAAAGGAGGTTAGGCTTCTTGTAAAAAGTGAGATTTTTAGCTAAGATTTGAAGGAAACCTGGGAAATCAGTAGTCAGAAAAGAAGACAGACAACATTGTAGGTATAACAGAATCCCAAATGTTAGGGATAAAAACAGAACAAACAACAAAAAAAGTTCAGAAAAATCAATGAGCAGATGATTTTGTCCAACAATACTCATAGTCCCTTGCCTCTCTAGTAAAAGGAGGAAGCTGTATTTTTTCAAGTCAAATCAAGCCCAACTAGCTATTTAAAGTATATAGCTATTTGATATCATTTGACTGACATTTATGAATTATTATTATAATGACACTATATATATGTGTATATATATAAAACTATACAACATATGTTCATTGAGTATATTATTTTTCTTTTTCTACTGACTCTACTCTGCATGGATTATTGTTTTCTCATGCTTCTCTGAATTCCTCATATTGATCATTTCTTAAATCTATTATATTCATATACCATACTTTGTTTATTCTCAGTAAATTATTTTGTTTCAATTTTTTTATCACCACAAAAAATTCTGCTAGAAATGTTTTTAACTCACTCAATTTTCAAAATAATTTTTCTTCTTATCTTTTTTGGAAGAGTGTGATATGTGTATTACTAGTTTCAATCCAACAAATATTTATTAAATGCCAAATATGTACAAAACTTGTGCTGGTGGTCTTGCAAAGACAAAAATGTGAGAATCACTCCCATCAAAGAAAGAGTTTGCACTCTCCTAGACTTCTCTTGATTTTTAATATCAATTCTGTCTCTATTAAGATACTTCTATAATTTAAGACAAAATAAAATGAAACAAAAGAAAAAAACAAAACCCTCCATTAGACTGTACCTTCCCCTTAAACCAGTACCTGCCATCTTTTCTTCCTTTCTTGCTAAATTCTTAGGAAAAGAAAAGAAGGCTTGAATTCATTGTCTCCCAGTCATTCTAACCACATTATTCAATTTAAACTTGAATTTAGAAATGATTTCTTATTTGTCAAATTTGATGATATTTTCTTTTTTTCTCATTTTACTTGACCTCTGATTCATTTGGTCCTTTTTTTTTTTTTTTTTGGAGGGGGGAGGCTAATTTATGGAATAAAAAAAGAAATCCATAACATAATACAATAAAAAGATGATTTCACATGACTGCAAATTTACCATATATAATGTGCTATTCCTCTCTAATATAGAACAAAATTGTAAAGCAAATTTGTCCCTCCTCCCCCTTTTTACAGATGATATTAATCACTCTTTCCTATGGGATTCTCTCTCCTGGGTTTTTGTCATAAGGCCAAACCCCTTCTACTTAATCTGTTCAATCTGAAACTCAAGTTTCCTACTCAAACTTTCCCCATACTAACTTTCTAGCCTTATTACCCCTTTCTTTGCCTCTCACATGCTTAATCCAGACAAACTCACTTTCTCTGGCTCAGACATGGAAATGCATTTCTCTTCTCCCTCCCTTTGCAATGACCATTCCCTCTGTCTGGAATACATTTCCTTTTTATCTTAACATCATGCAGTCTCTCTTTTCCTTTAAGATGCAATGAAAGCACCATCTTTCCTGATTTTTCCTTCCTTACTGCTAGTGCCCTCTCTCCCTAATTTGTTGTTTAACTCGCCTTGTATTTATTTTGTATGCATATGAATGCATATTATGTACATATATAATATATAATGTACAAACATATACATGTATGTTTATGTGTATATGTATACAACCAGTTCTCATTTAATGTCAATGAATTATTCTACAGACCTCTAGGTAAAATAATTTTTATCTGATGCTAATTTGCCCTTGGACATGGACAAGGGAGGGAGAGAGAAAGGGAAGCAAGAAGGGGGGCTTGTCTCAGGAGGGAGGGGGCCAGCACACAGTTCAAGGACACTTAGGGGCCAGACATGGGCACAAACATGGTGGTGGTGGAGTTAGGATAGACATTGTACCAAGGACTTGTGGTGGGCACAACTGAGCAATGTTTTGCTCTGTGTCACAGGATGTTTCAAATTAAGTCTCTGATTTGCCAGTGGTAGGGGCAGCAGCAAGGGGCTTTTCTCTTCCCACCTCCATTCTTCTGCTTTTTCTTGAAGGTTTTTTAAAATTTTAATTCATTTATGATATTTTGAAAGGCATCATCATCATTACCATTACTTTTATTGACTGTAGGTTTACCAAGCTTTTATGCATGATTTCATTTTATCCTCCCAATAATCCTTGGAAGTAAGAGTTATTATTATTCTTACCTTATAGATGAGGAAATTGAAATAGAAGTTAAGTAAAATTCCTAGATTTGGTTAGCCAGTGTCTGAGACCAGAATTAAACTTAGATTTTCTTCTTGATTCTAAATGTACTTGCTTTACTTAGCTCTCTTAGTAAGATACTTAACTGTTTCTATTGGTTTTTCAAATTAAGCTCTGTGAAATTGTCAGGTAACATAAACTATATCACTTATACACACAAAAATGCTATCCAATCAAATAGGACCTTTTACATTTTAGTGAATATATTGTTATTTCTGGAATAAGAAAACTATTGGAACAAACTTCATCAAATTGGTAGGTTCTTCTTTTTATACATGGTTTGCTTGCATTCTAGAAAAGGGATCAGGATATACTGGCAGAAAGAACCCCAAAGATTGTTACTTCCATTTTTTTTCCTTTTATAAAAGGGGAAATCAAGATTCTATGCAGTGAATCAATCTGTCCAAACTCACATGGATAGTAAATAGAAAAGCAAATTGTTTCTCTTAGTGACTCAGTTCTGAATAAGGAAGATATTGAAATTTACCATGATCCTTAAGATATACAGTAAGAATACATTTTAACAAAAAGTCCTATCTAATAAAAAGCCACAACTTTGGATATTTGAACTTTATATAGATGTCTATTAATTATGGAATTGCTAAATAAATTGTGGTATTGTTGTTTGCCCTTGGTTCTGGGGAAAAAAAAACATAACATCAGGAAGGTGATACCATAATATAAAAATGAATTGGATTTAAATGAGGGAGGTCTGTGCAAAGTCATCAGCCTTACTTTCTCTTTTGAAAACATCAGGTCCAGTGGCAATATAAATTGCCATAATATAAAATTACCATATATATTAAATTACCATACTGTAAAAAATGATGGATATGGATCCAAAGCAGCATGGGAAGACTTAGGAACTGATGAAATGTAAAAAACAAACAAACAAACAAACAAACAAAAAAACGAGTATAACAACATGAATTGAAAGAACAACAAAACATTCTACACAGTGATATGGCCTCATGATAATTGAGGTTGGTCACAAAGAAGAGATATGAGAAAATACCAATTCCTTAAATTGGTGGAGGAGTATGGATGTGCATGTAATGTCAAAATTTTTCAATGTGGTGTTGATAATTTTGCTGGAATGGTTTTTTTATCTTCTTTAAAAAATAAATCATTTTCTAAGAGGATATTCAGGAGAGATTTATTGGGAAAGGTATTCATAATTAAAAACAAAAGTTATTAAAAGCAATTAAAAAAATAAGAATCATTCTTTGCACATTTGATTCTAATCTTCCTGCTTCCTACTGGGCTGAAGATTTCTTTGTATTCTTAGCATTAAGCAATGATGAGGGGAAAGGGAACGCGATGGTGAGGAGATATCTAGAATGCCTTGAGAATCAACTTATTTATTCTCAGGCCAACAGAAAAACTTCTGGTTTGCTTCATCTAGAGTCTGTTCATATTGTCGACCACAGGATTCCTTCTATGAAGGGGATGAATAGAGTGAAGTTCATTCAGAACAGATGCACCTTAAGTGACAATTTCGAAATCATTGCCTTTTTTTGTGTGTGTCAAGCAATTCAGTACAAAGCCAGCTGTCAATTGACACAGTCACATCAGTCGGCTTACAAAGGATTAGTGTCCTTCAGTCCCACTAATACCTTCTTAATTTTTATTCTATCTCCTTTCTGTTGCTGGACTACTCTACTCTTTGGAAGGTACATCACACTGCACAAAGTAGGATTCATTATCATCAAGTCAAAGCTGAAAAAGCATATGTCTATCCAATATATTTTTCCCCTATGAAAAAAAAAGGTGAACTGACAGCAAATTTCTACTTTATGAAAGGCTAAAAAGCTCTGTTAACTGTCAGGTTCTCAAATTTGATTTTTATTTTAATTGCATGGCGAAAACAATTTACAGAATTTAACTACTAACTGGAGGTGTTTAAATTCTCAAGTTCACCCATTAATACGTCAAAAATCCATAGAGGGAAGAGCATGAAAGCAGAATCTTCCTGTCAGAAAAATCCATTCAGGGCACAAAAGAAAAAAATAGTTTATCTTAATTACAATATTCCTTTTTCCCTTATGTATCTAAACAATGAAACACAAATCTCATGCCAGGATATATAAAATGCTATATACAAATCTCATGTCACAGACATGGGTCTAAGAAGTCTTTTGATAAGGGGTACATTTGAAAGAAGTTTTTATCCTTATGTTCCTTAAAATGTGTTACTCAAGGAATCATATTCCCTCAAATAGTTTAAATTTTTTTTAAAAAAAGGCTTGAATTATATTATTAACTAGTTCTGGGCAAGTTTCAGTTCTAGGACTTTATTTTTTGGTCCATAATTTTTTGACTCTCAAATAAAAAAGAAAATAAAAACATTTCATAGACCTTTTGATGTCTAGCTTTTCTCCATTTTTAAGAGTATAGAACTTCCTTGTTTTTCCTTATTCTCAGCTTTTGCTCATGTAAATATGAAGCTATCATCTACTAATAATAGAACAAACCAAATGTTCATTTCTAAAGAAGAGTAAATCACTCAGTTTTGTCCTTTTACTTTTCAACTATGTTTCTGTCCACAAATTCTGGGTGTCATTAGGAAACAGGCACAAGGCATATGAGAGTCTGATGCAGATAAAATGTTATGCTCAAAAGAGGCATATTTATGAATATCAGTTATTATTAGTGTTAATAATACAGAATTAGTGAGAAAAGGGGTATGATTTATATGTAAGAAAACCAGTGCTTGTGACAATATTAGCCAGAGCTATCCTTTATATGCTTATTAATGGAAAAAATGTGCCAATGCTACAATACAATTCTTATTTACCAGTATGGCTAATTTTCATTGCAACCATTATAGGCCATTGACTGAACTTGGAAAAAGAAGATTTTATGGAATATCTGAAAAAAATAGCTTTTTATTCCTTCATAGACTGTGGAATTTTGTACAATGGTTTTTTTCCCCCACTTTCTAAATCAATAGCTCATCATAGAATGTCAGATTCCAGTGCCATAGGAGCAAAAATGTACTATTGGGTAAAGTTGAAAATGATGTCTTTAGCTTAGAAAGAGGGCAAGTAGGCTATTGACAGTGGTTTGCTATGAAAACCAAGGCAGAGTCCAGAAACAATAGACTTAGAAAGCAAACTGTCCTCATACTTTGTTCATCATTTAATATTATTATTATTATTATTACAATTAGTATTAATTCTACTTTGGGGACACATGGAACCAATTCTCATTGTTAAGCTATACTGACTTCAATTTAATGTTATCTCATTTGCCTGGTTAGGAGGGTACTAAACTGTTTTTATTTCCCAGAAAGAAATTTGGGGCCAATTCTAGCATGGACATTATAATCTTTTGCATGCCAAAGTATTATTTACTACCACAGAGGGGGAAAAGAAAGAACCAGCAGTTAGATTCTCAAAACTACATTCTCTCCCTTAAGAGGCAGAGAAAATTCAAGTCAAGAACCAACACATAAGATCTGTTTCAGCTTATCTTGAAAAATTTCAGACTTATTCATAAATGTGACAAAAGTGCTTTCGGGGAGAAATACTTTGAAAAGATAAAAAGTAAACACTCAATGTGAGACCCAGAGTTTTGGATATCTTTCAGAAGGCTGAGCTTGGTGTAGGGAGCAGCCTTAACAATAGGGGATGATATTAGATCTTCACTCTTTTATGTTCCTTTTAAGTACTGGTGAAAACAGGGGTGGGTGGGAATTATACAGTCAAAGCAAGAATCAGAGTTTTAAAAGGAAGTCTGGGAAGGAGAAGAGGATCGATTGGGAAGCAATGAGAGGAAGTTTGTTTTTAAAGATGTGCACAAAAATCCTTAGATTTGAAGGATGGAAGTGACCTTCAAGGTCAGTTAGTCCAACTGCTTCATTTGATAGAAGCAGGTATTGAGGTCCTAGATGGAGCAGTGATTTGTGGAATTCACCAATGTAGTAATTGGCAGAGCAGGAATTTGAACTGAGATCTTCTAAGTTTAAATCATTAATTTTTTCCACCATTAATTTGGTGGAAAAAGAATAAGAAGGGAAGATGAAATGTATAATATAAAATATGAAATCTATAATATAAATACTGATACATTGAGCTTACATTGGTTTAGAATCATTTGGGATTCCTCATGCCTTATTCTAGCTGTGTTTCCCCTTTTCCCCATTTTGTGTTATTTGGTTGTTGTTGTTGTTTTTTAAACTAGATTGCCGGACTTGCATTTGCTACTTATTAAATTTTGTCTTGTTAATTTGAGTTCCCAGTTGCAATGTGTGAAGGTTATTATGGACTTTGACTCCATCACCCAATGTATTGATTACTCTTTACAGTTTCATGTCATCCAATAACATAAGTATGCCATCTATGACTTCATCCAAGTCATTAATTAATTCAGTACTGAATTGGTCCAAGGACAGTACTTTGGGATATTCCACTAAGCATCTCTTTCTTTTTATTTGGTTAGCCATCTACTACTGTGGTAAGTTACATTTCTATGCTTTGTCTAGTAGAGATTTTGCTACACATTTTGCTGAGATTCAGATATACAAGGTTCCCAGTAGTTTCCTGCTCTATAAGCCCAGTAATCATATTGAAAAGGAAAATAGCTTAGTCTGGTGTCCTACATGAACCAAAACTGACTCTTTATGATCATTTCTTCCATTTACTATTTTTAAGGAAGAATTAGATCAAGCTTACTGGCTTTTATCTCTTTTTTTTCTGAAAATTGATTGAAAATTTCCCTATATCTAATTATCTCCTTAATGACCTAGGACTTAAATTTCCTGATAACCATTTTCTTCTGAATTCCATATATTTTCATAGAAAATCAATCTCCCTACCCCCAAAAAAGGAAGAAAAGAAAATTAGTGATAGACAATTTTGTCTTTTCTCTATCATTTATTATCTTCTTATTAATACCAGTTTTTGGTAAATCTATGTATGAGTTCTGCTTTTAAAATGAATAAAATATTTTTATATCAGAAAAAAATCGGTTGTAGGAATTTCAGAGAAATCAAGTTGTGTAGTTTCCAGAACTTCCTAAAAGTAGAAACATCAACAAGTACTTATAATAACAGGAAAAAGAGTTGAGGGACCTAAAGGGCAAAAGAGTAGGATTTTGATATATTGCTTTTGAAGTATATAGAGGATAACATATGATCATGTCTTCATTGCAAAAAAGATTAAGGACTGTAGGAAGAGATAGTGTATTGAATGAGAGTCATCAAATAGTGTTACTTGATTGCTTAGCTTACTTTAATACACTTTATTTTTAGGAATATGTGATCTCATCAATCAGTCATTTCTAAACTTCACACATGTTAACCTATGTTGGATTCCTCACTGATTAGGGAAGGGGAGAGGGAGAAAGAAAAAAATTTGGAACATAAGGTTTTGCAAAAGTATATGTTGAAAACTATCTTTACATTTATTTGGAAAATTAAAAAGCTATTATTAAAAAAAAATCTGCTACTTCTATCAATAGTGTAGATTGCAACTCTAACTACATTTTCTTTTGCTAATTTCATCTATGTTCTCCAATTAATCTTCCACAGAGGAACAAACTTAGAATCTTCCTTGGGATCTTTTGACATTGTGTGAATATCACAGTGAAGACATATTAAGATATTCACTTGTTAGCCCTTATTCTTGTTGAACAACTTGCCTATCTCCTTTTTCGGGCATGCATTTTCTTTTTTTTTTTTTAATTTTTTATTTAATGATTACATTATATTGACACTCATTTCTGTTCCGATTTTTTTTTCCCCTCCCTCCCTCCACCCCCTCCCCTAGATGGCAAGCAGTTCTTTATATGTTGGATATGTTGCAGTATATCCTAGATACAATATATGTTTGCAGAACCGAACAGTTCTCTTGTTGCGTAGGGAGAATTGGATTCAGAAGGTATAAATAATCCGGGAAGAAAAACAAAAATGCAGATAGTTCACATTCGTTTCCCAGTGTTCTTTCTTTGGGTGTAGCTGCTTTTGTCCGTCATTTATCAATTGAAACTCAGGTCTCTTTGTCAAAGAAATCCACTTCCATCAAAATATGTCCTCATACAATATCGTTGTCGAAGTGTATAATGATCTCCTGGTTCTGCTCATTTCACTTAGCATCAGTTCATGTAGGTCTCTCCAAGCCTCTCTGTATTCATCCTGCTGGTCATTTCTTACAGAACAATAATATTCCATAACATTCATATACCACAATTTACCCAGCCATTCTCCAATTGATGGGCATCCATTCATTTTCCAGTTTCTAGCCACTACAAACAGGGCTGCTACAAACATTTTGGCACATACAGGTCCCTTTCCCTTCTTTAGTATTTCTTTGGGATATAAGCCCAATAGAAACACTGCTGGATCAAAGGATATGCACATTTTGATAATTTTTTGGGCATAATTCCAGATTGCTCTCCAGAATGGTTGGATTCGTTCACAACTCCACCAACAATGCATTAGTGTCCCAGTTTTCCCGCATCCCCTCCAACATTCATCATTATTTTTTCCTGTCATCTTAGCCAATCTGACAGGTGTGTAGTGGTATCTCAGAGTTGTCTTAATTTGCATTTCTCTGATCAATAATGATTTGGAACACTCTTTCATATGAGTGGTAATAGTTTCAATCTCATCCTCTGAAAATTGTCTGTTCATATCCTTTGACCATTTATCAATTGGAGAATGGCTTGATTTCTTATAAATTTGAGTCAGTTCTCTATATATTTTGGAAATGAGGCCTTTATCAGAACCTTTAACTGTGAAAATGTTTTCCCAGTTTGTTGCTTCCCTTCTAATCTTGTTTGCATTAGTTTTATTTGTACAAAGGCTTTTTAATTTGATGTAATCAAAATTTTCTATTCTGTGATCAGTAATGGTCTCTAGTTCATCTTTGGTCACAAATTTCTTTCTCCTCCACAAGTCTGAGAGATAAACTATTCTATGTTCCTCTAATTTATTTATAATCTCGTTCTTTATGCCTAGGTCATAGACCCATTTTGATCTTATCTTGGTATATGGTGTTAAGTGTGGGTCCATGCCTAATTTCTGCCATACTAATTTCCAATTATCCCAGCAGTTTTTATCAAATAATGAATTCTTTTCCCAGAAGTTAGGGGCTTTGGGTTTGTCAAACACTAGATTGCTATAATTGACTATTCTGTCTTATGAGCCTAGCCTTTTCCACTGATCCACTAATCTATTTCTTAGCCAATACCAAATGGTTTTGGTGACTGCTGCTTTATAATATAATTTTAGATCAGGTACAGCTAGGCCACCTTCATTTGATTTTTTTTTCATTAGTTCCCTTGAGATTCTCGACTTTTTATTGTTCCATATGAATTTTGTTGTTATTTTTTCTAGATCAATAAAATATTTTCTTGGAAGTCTGATTGGTATAGCACTAAATAAATAGATTAGTTTAGGGAGTATTGTCATCTTTATTATGTTCGCTCGGCCAATCCAAGAGCACTTAATATTTTTCCAATTATTTAAGTCTGACTTTATTTGTGTGGAGACTTTTTTATAATTTTGCTCATATAATTCCTGACTTTCCTTTGGTAGATAGATTCCCAAATATTTTATGGTATCAACAGTTATTCTGAATGGAATTTCTCTTTGTATCTCTTGCTGTTGGGTTTTGTTGGTGATGTATAAAAATGCTGAGGATTTATGGGGATTTATTTTGTAGCCAGCTACTTTGCTAAAATTATGAATTATTTCCAATAGCTTTTTGGTAGAATCTCTGGGGTTCTCTAGGTATACCATCATATCATCTGCAAAGAGTGATAGTTTGGTTTCCTCATTGCCTACTCTAATTCCTTTTATATCTTTCTCGACTCTTATTGCCGAGGCTAGTGTTTCTAATACGATATTAAATAATAATGGTGATAGTGGGCAACCTTGCTTCACTCCAGATCTTACTGGGAAAGGTTCCAGTTTTTCCCCATTGCATATGATGCTTACTGATGGTTTTAAATATATGCTCCTGACTATTTTAAGGAAAAGTCCATTTATTCCTATGCTCTCAAGTGTTTTTATTAGGAATGGATGTTGGATTTTATCAAATGCTTTTTCTGCATCTATTGAGATGATCATGTGGTTTTTGTTTGTTTGGTTATTGATATAGTCAATTATGCTAATAGTTTTCCTAATATTGAACCAGCCCTGCATTCCTGGTATAAATCCTACTTGGTCATAGTGTATTATCCTGGTGACAATTTTCTGTAATCTTTTTGCTAATATTTTATTTAAGATTTTAGCATCAATATTCATTAGGGAGATTGGTCTATAATTTTCTTTCTCTGTTTTCAGCCTACCTGGTTTAGGTATCAGTACCATATCTGTGTCATAAAAGGAGTTTGGTAGGACTCCTTCAATCCCTATTTTTTCAAATAGTTTATATAACATTGGAGTTAATTGTTCTTTAAATGTTTGGTAGAATTCACATGTAAATCCATCTGGTCCTGGGGATTTTTTCTTAGGGAGTTGATTGATAGTTTGTTCTATTTCTTTTTCTGAGATGGGACTGTTTAGGATATTTACTTCTTCCTCTGTTAGTTTGGGCAAGCTGTATTTTTGGAGGTATTTTTCTATTTCATTTAAGTTGTCGAATTTATTGGCATAAAGTTGGGCAAAGTAACTCCTAATTATTGCTCTAATTTCCTCTTCTTAGTGGTGAGTTCTCCCTTTTCATTTTTAAGACTAACAATTTGATTTTCCTCTTTCCTTTTTTTAATCAGATTTACTAAGGGTTTGTCTATTTTGTTGGTTTTTTCATAGAACCAACTCTTAGTTTTATTAATCAATTCAATAGTTTTTTTACTTTCAATTTTATTGATCTCACCTTTTACTTTTAGAATTTCAAGTTTAGTGTTTGACTGGGGGTTTTTAATTTGTTCCTTTTCTAGCATTTTAAATTGCAAACCCAATTCATTGACCTTCTTTTTCTCTATTTTATACAAATAGGCCTCTAGAGATATGAAATTTCCCCTTATTACCGCTTTGGCTGCATCCCATACATTTTGGTATGATGTCTCATTATTATCGTTTTCTTGGGTGAAGTTATTAATTATGTCTATGATTTGCTGTTTTACCCAATCATTCTTTAGTATGAGATTATTTAGTTTCCAATTATTTTTTGGTCTACTTCCCCCTGCTTTTTTGTTGAATGTAATTTTCATTGCATCGTGGTCTGAAAAGGATGCATTTACTATTTCTGCCTTACTACATTTGAGTTTGAGGTTTTTATGTCCTAATATATGGTCAATTTTTGTATAGGTTCCATGAACTGCTGAAAAGAAAGTGTATTCCTTTCTGTCTCCATTACATTTTCTCCAGAGATCTATCATATCTAGCTTTTCTAGTATTCTGTTTACCTCTTTGACTTCTTTCTTATTTATTTTCTGGTTTGATTTATCTAATTCTGAGAGTGCAAGGTTAAGATCTCCCACTATTATAGTTTTACTGTCTATTTCTTCTTGCAGCTCTCTTAGTTTCTCTTTTAAGAATTTAGATGCTACCCCACTTGGTGCATATATGTTTAATATAGATAGTGCTTCATTATCCATGCTACCCTTTAGCAAGATATAGTGTCCTTCCTTATCTCTTTTAATTAGGTCAATTTTTGCTTTAGCTTGATCTGAGATCAGGATGGCTACCCCTGCTTTTTTGACTTCACCTGAAGCATAGTAGATTTTGCTCCAACCTGTTACCTTTAACCTGCATGTATCTCCCCGCTTCAGGTGTGTTTCCTGTAAACAACATATTGTAGGATTCTGGCTTTTAATCCATTCTGCTAACCGCTTCCTCTTTATGGGAGAGTTTACCCCGTTCACATTTATGGTTAGAATGACCAATTCTGTATTACTTGCCATCTTGTTAACCCCGGTTTATGCTTTCCTCCCTTCTTTCCCCTTTCCCCCCCTTCCAAGTATTAAGCTTGTGAGCACCCCTTGCTTCTCACAGCCCTCCCTTTTTAGTGTCCCTCCCCCCACCTTAGAGTTCCTCCCCCTATCTTACCCCTTTCCCTCCCAGTTCCCGTATTCCCTTCCGCTTAGCTTATTCCTTCCCTTTCCACTTTTCCCTTCTCACTTTTCAATGAGATGGGAGAAGTTTCACCATAGATTGAATATGTCTTAAGATTTTTCACTTAAAGCCAATTCTGAAGGCAGTAAGATACCCACTATATTCATCCCCCTCCATTCTTTCTCTCAGATATAATAGGTTTCCTATGCCTCTTCATGAGATGTACTACCCCCACTTTACCCTTTTTCTGGTACAATGTCCTTTCCACATCAATTTCTAGAACAAGGTATACATGTATTCTTTATACATCTATATAGTCAAAATATAGTTCCCAAGATTAATCTTTACCTTTTTAGATTTCTCTTGAGTTCTATATTTGTAGATCAAACTTTTTGTTAAGTTCTGGTTTTTTCATCAGAAATAGATGAAATTCGCTTACTTCGTTGAATGTCCATCTTCTTCCCTGGAAAAAGATGCTCATTCTCGCTGGGTAAGTTATTTTTGGTTGCATACCAAGTTCCTTAGCCTTTCGGAATATCATATTCCAGGCCCTTCGATCTTTTAATGTGGATGCTGCCAGATCCTGGGTGATCCTTATTGTGGCTCCTTGATACTTGAATTGGGTTTTTCTAGCCGCTTGCAATATTTTTTCTTTCATCTGAGGGTTCTGGCATTTGGCCACTATATTCCTTGGTGTTTTGATTTTAGGATCCCTTTCAGTGGGTGATCGATGAATCCTTTCAATGTTTATTTTTTCCTCTGTTCCTATGACTTCTGGGCAGTTCTCTTTAATAATTTCCTGGAAGACAGTGTCCAGGCTCTTTTTTTCATCATGTTTTTCTGGGAGTCCAATGATTCTCAGATTGTCTCTCCTGGATCTGTTTTCCAGGTCTGTTGTCTTCCCCAGAAGGTATTTCACATTTTTCTCCATTGTTTGATTTTTTTGGATTTGCTTGACTGATTCTTCTTGTCTCCTCGAGTCATTCAATTCCACTTGTTCAATTCTGATTTTCAGTGAAGTATTCTCTTCACTCACTTTTTTAAAATCTTTCTCTAATTGTCCAATTGAGTTCTTTTGTTCTGTGGAATTTTTTTCCATTTCGCCAATTTTGTTTTTTAGAGAGCTGTTTTCTGTTTCCAGTTCACTGATCCTATTTTTCAAGGATTTTACTTCTTTATCCACTCTCTCTTTAACTGACTTCTCCAGGCTCTTTTGCCAAGCCTCCCTCTCCTTTTCCCAAGCTTCCTTCTCCTTTTGCCAAGCCTCACTCTGCTTTCCCCATTTTTCTTCTAGCTCCCTTGTGAGAGCCTTTTTAATCACTTCTATGAGGTTCATCTGTGCTGAGGAACAGACGATCTCCTCCTTTGGGGAATCACCTGGGGACTGCCTGTTTTTAGTCTCCTCAGGATTTAGAGTCTGCTCTCTATCTGTGTAGAAGCTGTCAAGGGTTAAAGTCCTCTTCAGCTTCTTGCTCATTCTGTCTATTAATCAGAGACAAACTACCAAAGAAAAACAGAAAAAACTGGAGTCTTTCTTGGGGGGGGGGGGGCTGGGTGTGTTATCGAGCTTCCTCTACAGACTGCAGGGGGCAGCAGTGAGGCACTAGCAGGACTGTGCTGCGCCTGCGCTCTGAGATCCCAAAGCGTGCTGAGTCACTGATGGGGGGGTAAGGGGGGGGCCGGCCAGGTCCTGAGAGACTCCAGCTGTTTGGGGTTGTATTCTTCAGCCCCGGTGTTTTTAGCTTCTCTGCTGGGCTGTTGACTTGCTGCAGGTTCCAAACCTGTAGCGAAGCTCTCCCCGCAGAGATGGCTGCGATCACTCCCCACCCCCTCTCCAGTCTGCTCCCGTGCTCTCACTGCCGCTGCCCGCCGCCTGCGCCCGATCTAAAACCGCCCCAGCCCTCCAGTAAAGACAGACCTTTCTTGGCGGATCTCAAGGATGGCTTCTCTTGGTAACTATATGTGGGTTTTTTTTCAGTCAAGCATTGATTCAGAGGCTTGTAATGAAGTGGATAGTGAGAGAAAGCGCGGAGCTTATGCAACTGTGAGCCTCCTCTCCGCCATCTTAACCGGAAGTCCATGCATTTTCTTCATTATATCTTTTATGCCCTTTTTCTGTGGCATTATTAATATATGGCGACCTTTTTTATGACCTACTTTACTTTACTTTACTTTACACTGTGATGTGTTTCATTCTGTGCAACCATATAACAGTATATATTTAGTTAATGGTAGCCTACAAAAATATGCATTTACATACATATACACATATAAACATATGTATATGTATAGGTAAATGTATGCATATCTATCTGTCCAACCACTTGTGGACTGGTAGTGTATCCAACTATTTATCTGAGTTTGGAAAATAATAAATATATGCATATGATTTTTCCTATGTGAATAGTTAGATAAAATGCTTCTGAGTGATTATGGATCACATTTAAGAGCCTCTGTTTAGATGTCTTTGAAAATATCAAAATTATACATGCATGCCTCATATTTTCCTGGCAACTTAGAATCAAACACATGATAATATACTTCTTTCCCAATTCAGCTCCTATCAGAATGATAAATCTCACAATGAAAGTAATCAATGAGTTACATGACTGGATTGAGGAAATAGCTCTCTGTTTCTATCAGGGCAAAGCTTCCTGAATTCCAAACTCACTTTTTTCTTAAAAGGGTTGCCACCCTCAACAGACATAGCACAGAGGATAGAATGCAGATGATATAATTTTGTCATCTACTTATTTTAGCTTCTCCTTATTTAATGGCTCCTCTGCTGTCTATAGACAAGCCCAGTTATCACCCATGCTTAAAAAACAAACAAAAAACCCAACAAAACAACAATGATAACAAAATATCTTAATTTTATTCTATTATCTATCTCAAACTATCATTCTATATATATCTCCTTTTCTCAAAGTACTCTAGGTAAAAAGTTATCTACCTTTGTGCTTTTATTCACTTGCTTTTCAATTACTTGTAATCTAGCTCCCTAACTCCACAGAAGCTGTTCTGTCCAGTGTTATGTTATTATATTTACATATATGTGTGTATATATATAGTATAGACATACACATATAAACAAATGCATAATCACACACAGAGTTTTAATAACTTAAAGCATCACTAAGATCACTAAGTTAATGTCATTATCTAAAACTAAGATATAGTTAATTACCACTAAATATAAATTCAAGAATTTATTATATGGATAAAAACAACAATGCTAAAATCTCTTTTTCAGTCCTTATCCTCCCTACTTTTTTGCTATGTTTAACACTACTAAATCTTCTCTTTTTTTCTGGGATTTCATGACACTGGTCTTACCTGTATTCTCTCCTACTTTATGCCCAAACCTCCTCAGCTTCCTTTGCAAGATCACCACCTGTCTTCTGACTTCTTCCCTTCCCCCAGTGCATATATACCCCAGGCTCTGTCCTGGACTCTTTTTCTCAATGTTCTTATCAGATCCCATGGATTTTAGCTCTCAAGTTCATGAAAATGAAATGATCCCCATAATTACATATTCATCCCTGAGCTCTCATTTTGTATTTCTAAGTGCTTGCGAGGGATCTTATGTAGATGACTTAAAGGCATCTCAAACTCAACATGTCCAAAACAGAACTCAATGTCTTTTCTTCTAAACCCCATTCTTCCTTTCAATTTTCTTATTTTTATTCATGGGAACCACCATTTTTCTCTGTCACTCAGGTTCACAACCTAGTAATTCAGTTTTGTTCCTTCACTTTCATTTATTCCTTTGTATGGAATCATTTGCCAAATCTTGCAAATTCTCTTCTTCCTATCTCCTACTCTTTCATCTGTCCTCCTTTATCCTCAAATATGGTCCTTAGCTTCTGCTTTAGTTATTACAATAGTTTCCTAACTGGTCTCCTGGCCTCTATCTCATTCCTCAAATCTATCCTCCACACATCTCTTGAAATTATATCTCTTAATCACAAAACCATCATGAAAGTGTTCTATTTAAAAATATTCAAAGCTCTCTATTGGGTCTAGAAAAAAATAGAGACTTTTTTATTTGATATTTAAAGTCTTTCATAATTTAATTCTAGTCTTTCTTTCCAGGTTGTATTATTTCCCCATAAAAATGCTACATTTCAGTCAAACTGGTATATTTGATGATCCTTGTAGAGCACGTGATTCTATTTTCTTTGTGCTGATTGTATTTTCCCTATATTTATAAAATCTTTTGTTTTAAATCTACTTCTTCAAACCCTAACTTCCTTTTAGATTCTATTCAAATGCCACCTACTGAAAGAAGACTTTTCCCACTACACTCAATTTTCAATTTTGTTGTTGTTGTATAACTTCTTTTCTATGTAGACTTTCTATTCCTCGGTTCTCCAGTCAATCCTCAGTCCTGACACAGTGGCCCTTTTATTTTTGTTTGCATATTCCTGGTACTTGGTACATAGTAGGTCTTTAATAAATATTTTTCTAATTGAGTTACATCAAACCTATAGAGTGAGTGGAGGAATAAGCTTTGGAGATACTCTCAAATAGAATGTGTTTTCTCTGAAAATCACATTTGAATAAAGGATCTGTGTAGTTTTATATAAAATAATAAATTGGTCAATGATATTTATTGAACCCTCACTGGTATAGATAGCAAAAGGCTAAAATCATGTGAGGAGAAAAAAGGAGGAAGAGGAATTAAAAATTAAAATTAAAAATTAACAAAAAAAGTGAAGAGAAATTTAAGGTGACTTTTGCCTTGACTGTGTTCCCAGTTCAACAGAGGGTGAAGATTAGAACAAATATGCTCATTTATTATGAAAATATTGAAAGCATGGACAGTTATGGCAAGAATGTGAGAAAGGAGGTCAGTCTAACAGAAATGAACCCTTTATCAATAATTATAATTTGGTAATATTGGAACACCTTCTGGAGCACCATCTGGGTTTTTTGGAAAGGAAACAGAGTTAAGAAATGAAATCTAGAATGTTCTTTTGCTCTGTCAGAAGACTTATGTATGTATTTTCCCAATTTCTGGTAAAACTATTAATTTTTCTCTATTGAATACAGAAGTAGTAAGAAAAAACACCAGATTGGCACTACATTTGGTCAAGCAGTTGAAACATCTTCCATATTGCCTCTCAGCCTATGGCACACCTCTAAGGGATGGGTTACAAATCTTTGTTCATTCTGACATTTTAATTTTCACTTCTCCTAAGGAGACCTGCCATATTTTCCACAGTGTGCAACAAATAGCATTTAATTTATGCATTTAAGTAAGCAGAACTGACAAAACAATAAAAGCTGCATAAGGTTTACGTGGGCAAATTGCCACTTCTTGAACTTTGAAATTTGCGTGCACAGTAAGTTTGGAGCTTGCTAATTAACTCCATGCACATGCCCAGAAATAGGCTCACAAATATTGTTTCTTGTCACATAGAATGTTTTAAGATACACCAAAAAATTTAAAAAAAAAATTCTGCCCCTTCAGATCACATACATAGGCCAAGAATACTGTCTACAATAATATTTTTAGTTCTACAATCTGCTTTTAACAATAAAACCCCTTCCCAACTCCTTAACCTCCCAAAGAATAACAACAACAAGAAACTTGGCAGGATTGTATGAAGGACAAGTATACTCAGAGTCAATCTGCCATAAAGGTACTATGCCCTGGTCAGATCTCCTTTCAAGTACTGTGTTCAGTGCTGGAAGGCAGGTTTTAGGAGAGACATTGATAAACTGTAATAAATCAATAACAATGAGGATGATTGTGGTTCTTTAAACTACTCTAGATTGTTATGGATTGACATGAATAATGAAATATTTAGCCTTAGGAGAGAAGACCTAAATAAGAGGGGAAAGTGGTTTGGTGAGGAGAAATATAATACTTTTCAAATATGAACAGTTTTAGGTAGGTATGAAGCATTTATTAAACTCTTATTATGTAGCAGGGATTATGTTTAGTCTCAGATATACACATAAGCAAATAAAAGACAGTACCTGCATCAAGAAGCTTACATTCTATTGTATAGTGACTTGTTGTGTGATCCTAGGCAAGTAACATTGTCTGTTTGCCTGAGATTTCTTATTTTTAAAATAGAAAAAATAATAGCATCTACTTCTCAGAGTCATTGTAAAGAATAAAATGAGACTATATGTAAAATATTTAACAAAGGTCCTGTCATGTAGCAGGTACTATGTAAATGTTAGTTATTATTATTATAAAGGGAGCTGAAAAGCAGGGAATGAGGATGATTGGAAAAGAAGAGAAGACAGCATCCTTTGGGGGGAGGGGGCATGATGATGAAATCTAAAGATTTATAAACACAATTCTGGCTCTTTCCAAAATGATGAGCTCTAGAAGAAACTCATCAATGAGAGAGGAGAGTCACATGATTTTATATTTTTTAAAAAAGGGAAATAAACCAATTTTGATCATCTCAGGAGACCCCAAGTAGAAAAACTGGGAGTAATAATTTTAAATTGCAGGTAGGTAGATTTAAGCTCAGTCTAATCATTTTTCTAACAATCAGAGATGTCCAGAGGTTGAATGGATGGTTTTGAGAGGTAGTAAGTTCCCCTTCAATGGAATTTTTCCAGTGGTGATTGGACAAACATTAATCTAAGATATTTAGAAACTTTTTTTTACACATAAAATAGTTGTTATATTAGATAACTTCAGAAGCCCCTTTTGAAATCCCTAGGATTTGGGGATATTCACTTGTAATATATATCTATATATTTATACCTATAGCTATTTATGACTGGATATAGAGAGATAGCGATATGCTGTGTATGTGAATATAAATATAGAAATCTTTAATCTATTTATCTATCCAGCCATCTGTCCATTGATCCATATTTCTAACTCTCTATCATCTATCTCTCTATTTATCATCTATCTATGTCTATTTCTCTAGCATTTATCATCTATCTCTACCATTTATTTATTTTCCTATCTATCCTTGATTTACTTATTATCTATATCTATCAATCATTTATCTACCTATTTATCTATCAATGATTTATTTATCATCTATCTCCCTATCTATGTACCTACCTATCTATTTATTTCTCTATCATCCATCCTTCTATCTCTATCTATCTATCTATCTATCTATCTATCTATCTATCTATCTATCTATTTATCCATCTATTTTCCTATATATCTATGGGGCAGCCAGATGGTACAGTGGAGTTCTGGGTCTGGAATCAGATGACTCTTCTTTGTGAATTCAAATCTGATCTCAGACATTTATTAGTAATGTGACCCTGAACAAATCACTTCCATTGTTTGCACTAGATCTTCATCTGTAAAATGAATTGGGGAAGTAAATGACAAACCATTCCAGTATTGTTGCCAAGAAAACTCCAAATGGGTTCATGAAGAGCAATAAACAACCTGTAATGATTCAACAAATATATGTGTATATGTGTGTACACGTGTGTGCCCACACACACATATACACACCCTTAAATATATAGTTTGAGCAATATGTTTTTACATTATTTTAGATACTAAAGTTTTAAGAACTTGTGTGGAGAATATTGTTTTATTACAATGGCCATTTTCAACCTCAGAAGAGGCTCCTGCAGATATCTTCTCCTCAAAGGCACTTTATTTACATGAATAACTTTACTATTGAATTCGAATTTTTCTTCATTGCAATGAATAAGAATGCTTGCTTTTATTTGCAAGGAGACTTGATGAGATCAGATGCATTGTCCAAGTAGCCTGTTAGAGAGCAAATAATAGTGACTTTTTGGCTACCTTAACTTTTGTCATGGTCTACCCTCTATTCTTCTCTATTCCTTCCCTTCATCTTCAATTCCATTGTTGGTGGGAGTTTGAGGACTTCAAGTCTTCTTTGAGGAGGGAATCTCTGAGTAAAGCTCAAATCTTAAGTCTTTATTAAATAATCACCATTTTTTTTAGAGACCTTGACACCTTTAGGCAGTTAGTTTACTAGTCTTCCAGTATAAGCAAATGGAAATGAATAAATCCTGTGGTAAATGCAGTCAGATAATGTTTAGTGATTGATAGCAGTTCCTAGTAGTATTGAGTGTATGTTCAAGGTAACCTAATTGCATGGATAACTTGCACCTCACTGTCGAGATGGATAGACAATGCTTTGGTTTATTGTATAAAGCCACCATCATTTGTTTGGAAGCTCAGTGCCTCTGCATGCTTGGGTAGAAATTCAATAGCATATTTATTTTATTTATGTACTCAGGTGTTAAATTTATATTGCACTTCCCCTCTGAAGAACTTAGGTCACTGAAAAAAAATTAACTTGCAATGTTTGATATTATAAACTTGGAAACAATCTATAAGGAAGGAAAAAGGAAGAGGAAAAGCAAAGAATAAAGATGAAAGGAAGGAATAAAGGATAATAAAAGGAAGAAAATGACAAAAGTTGAAATAGCCAAAACGTGATCCTTCCAGGTTCCTGATAGTTACTATAATTTATATACAATCAGGGACTATTTGGTCAATAGAATAAAAAACAATTGCAGTATTTCTTCAGTTTGACTTCTGTGTTGCCCCTTTATGATTCTGAAGATATCCATTGTTGAATTGAGTTTATGTTCAACTAATAATAATGAAGACCATTAAGGTTCACAATAAGAAATGAGGTTTTCAATAAGGAATGAAAAAAAACCAGAGCATGATATTAAGAAGAACATTGAAATAATATCTTAATTAATGATTATCAATCCACATTATTGGTTCAGTGATCACATAAGACTGCTAGTGGAAGGAAATATCACTGAAGTAGTCATGGAAAGTTAAATTTTAAGAAGGATCCTATTGGGAGATACTTTTCTGCATTATCTGTCCCTGTGAGTTAGTTTGGTTGTCTTGATTATTTGTCACTGTGTCTTCTTTATTCCCCTCTGCCTCTTGCCTTCATCCTCCTTTGCTTTCTCTTTTCCTATTTGCTTCCCTGTGTCCTCAGCTTATAATTATATAATAAATATTGCAAATTAAAATTTAAAAAGTCATAAGAATATACATACATATATATGTATGTATGTATATTCTTATATGTATGTATGTATATATATATATATATATGTATGTATGCATATTCTTATGACTTTCAGGTCAATCAGTAGGTTTGAAAAGCTAGGGTTTGCCTCATAGATCAGACTTATTGTTTCCTCTTTGGTTACCACAAGGATTACAGCTAATATAAAAAGGTAATAATGCTTTATTATCATATAGATTCCAAATGTGACCTATTTTGAGAAATTGCTTTGCTCTATTACTAAACTCCAAATAAATAGCCCAGACCTCTCCCAGAATTTTCCATTCTAAGAGTTCTACAAGGAATCTACTAGTAAGAATGATTATTCATTTGATAGAGAAAATTGGAGGAGCTATGAATTTTTAAGTGAAAGCTGATTCATTGAGACTCAAGAGGTTCTCATTTAATCCAATGAAAGTATAGGGCCTAGAATCTGAACAAATAATTGAGGACCCAGTGTATGGGATGAGAAGCTGCCCTGTCAGAGCTGTGATAATTAGAAGCAGTCAGTTGACAGAAGGTTTTGACTAAATTATTCTTGATTGATAGAAGAGAAAATTGACTTCATTGGCCAAGGGCTTCAGTTACAACTATTTCTTATTGTTATCTAAAGTTGAGGAAGGTCAAAGCTTCTGGCATGAGAAAGAAAAGCTAAGAAAAGACATATTAGCTAATTTTATTTGTTTGGCTTTAAAAAATCAACTTACTTCTTTTGTATAACAAGTATCTTATTTCTTGCCTTCTCAAGAGGAGGTAAGGGAATGGAGGGATAGAAAGAATTTGGAACTGAAAATAAAAATAATGTCTTAAAAAATCAAAAGGTCAACCTGAGCTATATTGCTGTCAACTCTGTTCTAATTGTAAAATGAATCATTGTTTGAGTGAATAATTGGCTGGCCTGTATAGTTCACAATTGGCCAGTCTGATGAGATTTGTAGGTCTCTAGGTTAAAGGGAATTGCAAGTTTTATTAAAAGGTAACAATTCTAAGGCTAATTGTAAATTGGAAGTTTCTAAATGCTATATTCCAGTGGGGAAGAGAAGAATTGCCCACCTGAAGAGCAGTGAGAAAAGCAGTTCCATGTAGTGCATATGTTCCTGAATGGAACAATAAAGACCAGAATAGGGAGTTATGGTAAGAACATGTTTTTTTTTTCCTCTCATGTGTCTTCCTAACAGATTCCTGCAAGTATGAACCCACTTTTTTGTAAAAGATATAAGTATGTTGGTGGGAACTTGTCATTTATATTTATATGTAGATTTTGATATATTTTGTGTTTACCTGTGAGTATCTACATTATTGTTATTTTTCTTTATTGTTATGTAATGGTTATGTTTTAAAATTTCAAGGCATCATTGCTGTGACTGACTGATTGTGGGGAAATATATTGTAGTTATTCAAGACCTCGAGTAGTCAGTGGTAAAAGTGTATGTTTCCGTAAAAGTGTTACCCCTTGAATCTTTTTAGAACTTGAATGTGACCTTTTGGTGTTAGTCCTTATCTTGGTACCTAATCCTAATAGTGTGAAGGCACGTTGGAATGAAAAGATCAACATAGAAACTCAGTAGGACTTCTTACCTATATAAGAAGAATGAGACACCCTACATAATGTATTCTATCTATATGACTATAGCTAATGATGTCATCCCTATTACACAGTTATAATACCACCATTCTTCTGGTCTTTCATTGTATAAACTTCCCTTTACATGTCTGTTACCAAGTCCTTTGGTTTCTTCCTTTGAAATGACTTTTAGATCAATTCTCAATCAAGACCTTGATTGATTATTTGGATTTTGAAGCAATGTGACATAATAAAAATAACACAGAATTTGAAGTTAGAGGATCTCTATTTGAATAACAGCTTTGCAAACTAATCCATCCGTGTGACTCTGAGCAAGTAGGGTATCATTTTCTCATCTCTAAAATGAGAGGTTTGGACTAGATCAAGGATTGGCAAACTATAGATCCAGGGCAAGATATGGATTGTAACCTGTTTTTTTTCGGGTTTTTTTTTTTTTTTGCTTGCTTGTTTGTTTTTTGTTTTGTATCTCCAGTGCTTAACAGAGTGCTTGGAAAATAGTAAGTATTTATTAAATGCTTCTTGATTAATTGATGGGTAGTAAATCAGAAACCAGGAAACACAATTGGATTTGCCTGGGATCCCAAGCATTCAGAGAAGATTTGAGTAACTTCACAAATATTGGAAATCAGACTAGATGAGGGTTCAGAGTTTAGAAGCTTAAGTACTCTCAGGCAATAGTTTTGTCAGTGACCCCCACCCTTGGAGCTGGGATTGATGACTGTGAATAGACATAAGCATGAAGAATCTTGGAAAATCAGACAAAAATTTCAGTCAGAAGAAGTCAGAGGTTCAAGATTGCTGACTATAGCTAGAGTAAAATCAGAAAGGCTAGACTGATAGCAAGACCCATATAAAGTCCTATAACCAATTGAATTTTCACCTTCTTCATTTTGTGTTTTCTGAATTTTACAGCCCCATTTTTTTTATTTTTTTAAACTTCCATGTCATGTAATATAAAGGCACATAATTTATGACTTTATTATTCTCTAAGTACCCCATGCAACTTGTTCTTCCATTTCCTTGAGGACAGAGAACATATTATGTACATTTTGTTGTTCCTTCCCACCTAGCCTAAGGTCTAGAATAGAGTGACATATATACAGAATGATTAATAAATGCAAATTTTATGTAATGGTTTACACAAAGCAAAATATGTTGGTCTAGTCTTTCATACAGATGAGTTCTAAGTTTTTAAAATTTCTCTCTCTGTTTTGTCCAGGTATCTGATCAGAATTTGAAGACTGATTGGTTTTGGTAGCCTCACTTTGTGCCTTTCCCCAATATATTTTACAGATTCTTAGTGTTGGAATTGTCCCTGGAGCCCATTTAGTCCAATCCATCTCAGAACAATAATCTACTTTATAACATACTAACCAAGAGGTTATCTGGTCTTTGCCTGCTGACCTGCAGTGAAATAAAATTTCCCCCTGAGACAGTCCATTCCACTTTTTGATAGATCTTATTACTAGAAATTTCTTGCTTACTTTGAATCTAAACCTAGGAAGCTAGGCAGACCAGTGCATTGAACCCTGGACCTAGAGTCAGAAAAACTGAGGTCAAATGTGACTTCAGACAATTGCTAGCTGTGTGACCTTGGGTAATTAAGCTAATCAAAGCCAACCTACCTCCAGTTGCTGTTATTTGCTATTCAGTCATTTTCAGCTCTGTCTGACTCTCTGTGATCCCATTTGGGATTTTCTTGGCAAATAGTGGCTTGCAGTCTGTTTCTTGTGTTGAGTTAGAAAAAGAAATATTTGAAAAGTACTTATGATGTACACAACACCAGAAATCATTAAAGTGTTAATAAATTGCAAAAATGATGGTAATCATTCTATTAGAGACAACATCGATCTAAAAATCATACATCTATCAGTCATTTAAAAGTCTTCTTGAAAGAGAAGTGAACAATTAAAGGACACCCACTTCTTTTTTCCATGCACGAATTGCAGAAAGTGTGAACTTTTCATCACATCTTAATTCATGCTTTTTTCCCTTCATCACATTATTACCTGTCAAATATGAACTTTCTAACCAGAGATTCATCAGCGTTACATGTCATTGGTGAATATTTTTGCTAGCTTTCTTTCCTCCTAAATACTGAGGAGAATTAGAATAAGAAATAAAACAGCGAATGCCAGGTTTCTTTATTCATTTGATAAATGGTAGTGTGAAAAACTGGAGCCAAAAGAATAATCAGCTTTCTCAGGCCAATTGTAGAGCATATTGCAAAGATACAGGAGTGTGTGTGTGAGTGTGTGTGTGTGTGTGTGTGTGTGTGTGTGTGTGATTCCTTTCCCCACTGACAAATTTGCACATTGGTCTACAGTTAAAGCGTTCCCTTGGTATTGATGACATTTTGATCTGAGTAACACTTCTGGTACTCTGTTGAGGTTACTTTCTCTCTACAGCTTCAAAGTTGGAAGCTCAGAAAATCCATTAAAGTGGAGTTAGAGCTGAAGGAAAGGTGATGACACAGCTGTTTGAGGTGAAAAAGGTGAACGTCTTCAGAGGGCTTCAAGAAAGTGCATAATGAACACAATTTGGGAGCTGTCCCTCTCTCTGCTGCCCAGCTGCCTAACCTACATCTCCTGCAGTAGCTCCAGGATGAAATACAGTGTGACCTGATTAAACCCTTAGAGTGCTCCCCATATGAACAATATTCTTTTAAGTGCTACCCTCATTTCATGGGTCTGATTGTACCCTTTTATACCTGGGCCCTGTTTTACAAAGTCATTCAGTCAGCAGGATGTTAGATAACTCTACAAGAACTGCCTGTTTCAATGTAAAATAATTTAAAAAAAATCTTTTATAATCGTCATTTCATAATGAGAGAGATTACATTTGCTTGCAGGATCACTGCAAAAACTACTTATTAATTTCGATGCAAACCTCTTATACAATGCTTTCCCCCACTACTATGTTGCAGAGATAGACTGTTTGCTGCTTTCATTGAGAGAGATCTCAAAGCAGCATTTTTTGGCTACCATTGATTCCAGAACTATTTTGTCTTCTAGAAAAGATATTACTGAATTTTAGTCCTTGTTTCCCAGTGATAGTCCTATAAATTCAAAAGGGTATTGCTAGTGGTTTTGTCTCTGAGATTTAGAGATAAGCGGAGAAATTCTGAAAATATCTTATATAGTGAACAAAAAAATTTTGTATGACTTTATTTTCCTGACAAAAAACCATAGAGACCCCTATTTTGTTGAATCCAATTATACTGCAACTAATTTTTAAAATATTAAATTGAAAAATATTTGCTTCATTAACAACCTCTTTCAGCCTCCATTTTCTTTCCACTTTCCCCTTGAAAAGTTTTATTTATTTTTTAATGTGAAAGTGTTTGGCATTCATATCTGAGCTCCTTTTTTCATCCTTGGATCTTATTGCAATATCTAGGGATTCTCATGTCTCACCTGATCCCTGGATTATGGTGAGCAATATCTTATCCTAGGAGCAGATTTATAGCAGCTTTTTTTTTTCTTGAGAAGTAGAAACTCTGTGATTCACTTCTACCACCAGCAACTCTATCATAGGTAATTCTGCAAGGCTAGCACTTAAAACTAATGAATCCTGGCCTCTCCTGGAGGCAACCTATTTCCCCTCCTGATGTTCTAAATTGCTGATAATAACCTGGCAATTTAAAATATCCTCTTGGAGGAAGGCACCCTCAACAGAAAGAATGATCTTTTCTAAGCCTTCCTTCCTTCAGCAATTGGAATGACAGCAAATCTTATTGGGACTGTGGTAGGATTATTTTTCCCACTTTCAGTGCCTTGATGAATTTTTTGGGGGAAGAAAAGCAATAACCTTAAACATAAATTTCTTTTTCTAATTTCACTACAAAGATATGCTTCTAATGGTTATTTCTTATGCCTCTCCTTCTGCCTGTATGGGATCATACCCATTAAACTAATATAATGCACACATGTCATTAGGGACAGTTTCATCTGTACTTCTGAAATTTTTGGATCCTAGGATTTAGATCTGGAAAGGATGTCAGCTACCATCTATTCTGACTCTCTTTACAGATGAGAAAACTGAGACCCAGAGAGATTAAATGATTGCTCCAAGGTCATTCAAGTAGTAAGAAACAGAGCCATACACCCCTTTTTATATGGCAAGAAACTGGAAACAGAATGAATGCCCATCAACTGGAGAATAACTGAATAAGTTATGGTATATGAATGTTATGATATATTACTGTCCTGTAAGTAACAACCAACAGGATGATTTCAGAGAGGTATGAAGAGACCTACATAAACTAATGCTAAATGAAATGAGCAGAACCAGGAGATCATTATACATAGCAACAAGAAGATTATATGATGATCAATTCTGATGGATATGGCTCTCTTCAACAATGAGAGGATTCAAACCAGTTCCACTTGCTCAGTGATGAAGAGAGCCATTTATACCAGAGAGAAGCCTGTGGGAACAGAGTGTGGATCACAACATAGCATTCTTACTCTACTATTGTTTGCTTGTATTTTGTTTTCTTTTCCAGTATTTTTTCCTTCTTGACCAGATTTTTTTGTGTAGCAAGATAACTGTATAAATATATATACATGCAGTGGATTTAACATATATTTTAAAAATTTAACATGTATTGGACTACCTGCCATCTAAGAGAGGGGGTGGGAGGAAGGAAGGGATAATTTGGAACAGCAGGCTTTGCAAGGGTCAATTGAAAAATTACCCGTGTGTATGTTTTGTAAATAAAAAGCTTTAATAAAAAGGAACAGAGCCATATCTGAACCTAACACATGATTCTATTTGGTCTAAAACTAAGCTGTATACATGCCATATGCATTGCACTGAATGCAGAGTTGGGCCAAAAAAATTCAAGTGACAAACTTATCCATGTTCTGAGTGCCTTGCTTTAACTGGGTACAGGTGCATCTCAATTTGGTATACTCATTTTTTCATCATAAGCAAAAGTTTTGGTTGGAGACCCTCTTTGCCAAAAATCTAATCCCTGATATTTTACTATATGTTTCCAAGAGAAGCGGCAGGTTGTGATTTCTTGTATGATGATGGACAAGGTGTAGCAAAGGCTGGACTTAGGTAGATGATCTCCGTTGTCCTCCATAGCTAAAAAACCAGCCAATTCATGCCTCCAGAAAATTGGTCAAGGAGACCTATTTTATTGTATTTATTTATGGTTGGGAGGAGGTAGGGGGAGTGTCAGAGTTCTGGTCCTGGTGCCCATTATAGCACACTGTTGGTTCTTGACCCCCTCCTCCCCCTCGAAGGCATCTATGTGTGCAGTGTGGCTCTGTGCTAGTTATTTTTGATGGATTATAGTGTAGCTAAGGGCAGGGATCTCAAACCCTTTGGGTCACATTGGTACAGCTTTGAGAGACATTTAGACCTGAAAAAAGTTTCATTATAGCTAGACCTGGGGAGAGGTTTGGGTTACTGTTTTTAGGCTCACTTTCTCATGTTCCCTCATTCACCTTCAACCTAGATAGAAAGAATCCCACCAAATTATATTCCTCCCCACCCCCTTCCACACACATACACACCAACTGAATATGAAAATTGGTCTCTAATTGTTGGATATAAGCTTGACTAGCTTTGAATTAACAGTTAAAGCTGTATTCATTAATCTGAACAGGGAAGAGCAGGCAAACTGTCACAACATAGCTCAGTTCAGTAGTCATGCAGAGCAGGTGAGAGAATGGAAGGCATTTACAAAGCACAGCAGCTGATCTCAATCAGCTTCCATAACCTAGTGATGAAGAAGGAAAAACAACCTTTTGCAATATCCCTCAAAGACTGATGGCATATCTCCAGGTCCATATAGTCCCAGGGGACAGTATACCAGTGGTGGGGTGGTTATCCAAAAGAATTAATCCTCAGAGATTGCCAATGCTTTCTGGAACAGAATGCTAACAACACATATTCAAAATAAAACAAAACAAAACAGTAATAAAACATGTCACTAAGCATTTATCCTTTGCAGAGAACTTTTAGGGAGGGGAAGGAAAAGGAGTTTATTTAGGAAAATAGGTGTGAAATTCATACCTTTTAATTAATATACTAGGGGCAATAGGTGATATCACCGCTATCTTTCCTTCAGCATTCAAATAAACTTCAGCTGGATCTTTTAAAGGCAATAAAAAAGTCTTAATTTTTTTAAAAACGTCATTTTCTTTTTTTCTTACCAATGGTTCCAAAGTTACAGACACCATTTTCCCACTAATGAGAGCTTTCTATCAGAGTTGTCTATAATGTTTTTCAAATGTACCCCAGTGGCAAAGAATATCTTCATTTTTCACTTAGGGAGATGAAATCTGGGAGAGACAGGATGGCTTGCTTAGGGACACCCAAAGGCAGGTGGAAAAATGTTGAATATTTCCCAGTAATAGTCTTAGTGAGATATCATCACTGCTATAAATCTGGCAAGACCAGTAATTCAATCATAGATACTTGAGAATAATACTCCTCTTAGTTCTTTGGCATTGGACAAGTCATTTAATCTCCCTCAACCTTAGTTTCCTCATTTGTAAAAAGAAAATAATAATTCTTTACTATTAATACTACAGAATTGTTATTAGATTCTAGCAGAGGAGGAAAATGTTTATAAATTATGAAAGAGTTTACAAATGATGATAATACTTTTCAAACACCATTAAAACCCTACTTTAATGTCTTCTTATAACATTTAGATGGTGCTAGTTTCTTGAAGGTTATGATTTTGGTAGACAAGTCCTCCTATCAAGATGGAAAAGCTTTGTGTGTAGATTCTACAATGTACTGTATGTCATTAGATCAGTCTAACTTATTAAATTGATTTTTTAAAAAATTGACTTCATATTATCACTAGTAGGTTTCACCTTATCAATTTCAGCTTATTGTTCCAGTCTGTAGATTATCTTTCAATCCTAATCTCCCTGTCCAGGTCTAAACCACTTACACTACGTTCACTCTGAAATTCCCAAGTTTTTCTCAGTTTTACGCAAATAAATTATAGTGCTTTGAGCCAAATCAACTCAATGTCTAATCTATTGTTAGATAATGTAAAAATCACAAATCGAATGGCAAAATATTTAATTGGGACAGAAGTGCAATATAATCATTTCCAGCTGTCCATACAGAAATGAAAACAATCTTTCACGTATTCATCAATGAAGATAGTTTTCTCTAAAACATTGATGATTCATCAATGAAGATAGTTTTCTCTAAAACACTGATGATTTAGGGTGAGGAATAATTTAGATTTCATTACTATCTGGGACTAGAAGACTTTTCTCTGTCTTTGTCTACCTAACTCCATACCTTGAAAGCCAGTTGTGACTCATTGTTTCTGGGTTCACTCTCCTACAGTTATATGGTGTAGTTCCCAGGTCACACCATGAACTCCCACATCTCTATTGCTCTACTCTGCATCTACTAATTTTGTATAAAAACTCTCTCCTGTGTTATGGCATTCTGCCTTTATAGCTATCATTTGCTCAATCTCCACATGATGCTGTCTTTGTTTCTATAAATGTCATACAATGAAGTTCTTCCTATATGTTGCTTACTTGGGAAAGTATTATTGCTCTTCTAGACCATCACCATTGAAGACCAACATGCTTCAGAACTAGTCAACATATTTTCAGCACTTTGTAAATAAATTTCTACTTTACTGATACAAAATAAATAAATACATTAAAAAGCACACAAAATAAAGTAGCTGTAAGACTTCTAGATTCATCCTTCCAAATAGAAAAACCCCAGCCTTTATTTTTAGTTGAGTTATATCTTCTCTGCCTAAAATAGAAGTGGAAGGGACATACAATGGGATGGAGCACTAGAGTTTGTATTAGTATTTGAACTTTTATTTGAACCTGTCTTAGACCTTATCTACTGTATGATGTAGGGCAAATCACTTATCCTATTTATAAAATGGGACAACAGCATCTACCTGACAGAGCTGTTATGAGGAACAATTTGTTTTTAAGTGCTTTGAAAATGCTAAATAAATATACAAAATTATGTGTCCCTTTCCATTTACCTTTATATAGTCCCATCTATCTTCTGCTTTCATCTCTGATATCTTAAACCATATGATTACAATTACTTTAAATCTTCAATAAAATTCAAGAAGGTATCCAAAGTCCTGGAAGAGGAGAGGTAAAAGGTGTCAGCTTCTAACAACAGTTTTACCATCATAGTAAAGCCCATATCCTACCACTATCACAAGTTATACCTTCAAGGTTTACATCATCTTCATATTTTGTAAATATACCAGGCATGCCTTCATCCAAGTTATTAGTAAAACATATTGAATAGAAAAGAATTAAAGGCTGAGCCATGTGGTATTACTTTAATCAACTTTTTTTCCGATTTGACACTGATACATTAGTCATAACTCTGATTTTAGTTAGCCAACCAGGCAGCCCAGAACCCAAAACTGGCTGCTGAGATTATTAATCACAGTCCTGTACAAAGGCTAATGATTCTAAAGACAGAACTGGGATGGCTGGGGAGGGAGGGAGAGTAGAACACCACTAAATAAAATGTAGCAGAACATAGGAGAAAGTGAAACAAGTTTGATTGAAGAGAGATACAAAAGAACAGTGGGGGAGGATCAGCAAAGAATAGTTTGCTGGAGTTCTGGATAGAGGTAAGCACCCCACACAGATGAAGTAGAGTGGATTTTTATCTGTCAAGTTGATCAATAAACATGTATTAAGTGCCTACTATATGCCAAGTACTGTGATAAGCACTAGGGTTATAGAAAAAGGCAAAGATCCCCTCCTCAAAGGAGATCACAATCTAATGAATCAAATATGTCCAGTTATTGGGGATAGAAAGTTGTGAGATTGGATTGGGGAGAGGGGTACACCAACCTTTAGGACCCACATTGAAGGGATAAGGGAGGGTAAGGAGCACCATTTGGGACTAATTATTCAAACTCACCATCCGCAGGAAAACAAAGTTTCCATCATTATAGAAGATCTCACTCTGCAAAGGTGATTTAGAATTTTTGAGCTTTGTTATTCAGCAGGGTAAGGGAGACTGCTATATTTCTTTTTTTTCCCTTTTATTAGTCTTCATAAACCAGCATTATAATGATACAATTTTTAATTTGCCTGGAGTTGACTTCAAGATCATTGGCCTATAGTTGCAAGTACTTACCTTCGCCTTTCTGAAAAAATGCAATAGCAACCTATTTTGAATTCCTCAACACCCATTTATCATAATTTTTCAAGAATGTATAGCAAATAGAATACTGGGCTTAGAGAAATGTATTTGAATTCCACTTTAAATTTTTACTATCTTTATGATCCAGAGCAAGTCTCTCTCTGAGTTTCAGTTTCATCATCTGTAAAATGATCTATTCATCTATATGATTCTATGACTTTTCCATTTCATAGGCTTGTTAGGAGGATCAAATGAAATAAGATATTGTAAGCCATTTAAAAGACTTTAAGATATTATATAAATATGAGCTATTATAGTAAGTTATAAATAAAAGGCAATTTTAGATTATGGAGAAGCCATTTCTAGTTAAGAGGAAAATAGAAAAAAAATCTTCTGTAAGGTATAATTTGGTAGGATTTTGGTAAGATTTCAAAAAAGGGAAATGAGATTCTAAAGAAGAAATTAGTACTATGCCCAAAGAGCTATAAAACTATGTATATTCTTTGATTCAACCCTACCATCTATATCCCAAAAGGATCAAAGAAAAGGGAAAAGCACCTATCTGTACAAAATAGTATGTTTAGCAGTTCTTTTTGTGTTGATAAAGAATTGAGACTTAAGGAAATGCCCTTCAGTTGGGGAAAGGCCAAATAAGTTCTGATATGTGATTTTGATGGAATAAATACTCTTGCTTTATAAAAAATGATGAGTGTCATGGATTCAGAAAAAAAAAAAAAAAAAACAAAAAAAACATGATACCCTGAAGCCTGAGACAATACTCTTTTTGGGCAGAGCCTAACTTTGACATAAAGGCAAAAGTAAAGAAATAGATTGGGAAAATGAAGAAACAAGGAAACATGTGCTTGACCATAGAAAGTTACCATGGTAACAGGGAAGATCAGGATAGAAACTCAGAAAACACAATTAAAAGGTAAAGCCTCAAAGAAAAATGTGAATTGGACACAACCCCAATAAGAATTCCTGAAAATATTCAAAAAAGATTTTAAAAATCAAATAAGAGAGATAGAGGGAAAATTGGAAAAAGAAATGAGTGATGCAAGAAAATTATGGAAAGGGGTCAACAGTTTGGTCTTTAAAAAGTATAAAAATATTGAAGAAAATAACAGTTTTAAAAACATAATTGGCCAAAAATAAAAGAGGTACTTCTGATTGTTACCTTGGTCAGGTAGATTCCTCGAGGCTTCAGTTTACTGATTTACAAAATAAGTATGTTGAGCTAAAATCATATCTATTCCATCTCTAAATGCTGCTAAATATCTGCCCTCTTTTTCAATAAATGTTCTTGTTAAATCTATCATATGTATCCTTGTCAAATTATATAAGTTTAATCACATGCTTGAAAGAAAAAGGATATATTTATGATATCTTCCAAGTTCTTTACAGATAGAAGGAAATGCTATACATAGTCAGATGTGCACCTAGATGTTTTTAATAAAGCTTTTTGTTTTCATTTTCTTTTTTAAAAAATTCTAGTAAAATCTGAATTTTCAATGA
Organism: Antechinus flavipes; assembly: GCF_016432865.1. Taxonomy (NCBI): domain Eukaryota; kingdom Metazoa; phylum Chordata; class Mammalia; order Dasyuromorphia; family Dasyuridae; genus Antechinus; species Antechinus flavipes. The sequence continues at coordinate 91,367,694 of NC_067400.1, forward strand.
TATTCTTATACAACCTCATCTGTCTCTTCAGATATGGCTTGGTTTTCTCCCCATTATAACCAATTGAGTATGTGTGACTAAAGTATTATTTTTGAAAGCTTCCCATACCACTTAACTTCTTTTTTGGGGGAGTATCAGATTATAGGATCCTTTCTGCCCAATTTCTGAACACATTTAAATTTAGTCTTCTAAAGTCTAGGGTGCATAGTCAATGACTGTAGTAATCTAGTGTTTCATAAATCCAAATACCCCACTTTCTATGATAAAAATTCACTATTTCACAAAAATTGTTGGGAAAATTGGAAATTAGTATGGCAGAAACTAGGCATTGACCTACATCTACCCTATACCAAGATAAGGTTGAAATGCAGTCATGATTTAGACATAAAGAGTGATACTATAAACAAATTAGAAAAACAAAGGATGGTTACCTTTCAGATCTATTGAGAAGGAAGGAATTTGGGGCCAAAGAAGAATTAGAGTACATTATGGAATGTAAAAGGAATAATTTTGATTATATTAGTAAGATTTTTTGTACCAACAAAACCAAAGCAGACAATATTAGAAGGGAAGCAATAAACTAGGGGAAAAATTTTACATTCAAGGTTTCTGATAAAGGCCTCATTTCTAAAATATATAGAGAATTGACTCAAATTTATGGGACTTCAAGTCATTCTCCAATTTACAAGTGGTCAAAGTATATGAACAGACAATTTTCAGGTATAGAAATTAGAACTATTTATAGTCATATAAAAATGCTCTAAATCACTATTGATCAGAAAAATGCAAATTAAGACAAATCAGAGATACCACTACATACCTCTCAGATTGGCTAAGATGACAGGAAAAGATAATGATGAATGTAGGAGGGGCTGTGGGAAATCTGGGACACTAATACATTGTTGGTGAAGTTGTGAACTAGTTCAATCATTTTGGAGAGCAATTTGGAACTTCATGCTCAGGGGGCTATCAAATTATGCATACCCTTTGCTCCAGCAGTATCTCTACTGAGCCTATATCCTAAGGAGATGATAAAAAAGGAAAAAAGAACACACATGCAAAAATGTTTGTAGCAGCCCTTTTGGTAGTGGCAAGAAATCAGGAACTGAGTGGATGCCCATCAGTTGAAAAATGGCTAAATAAGTTATGGTATATTAATGTTATGGGTTATTATTGTTCTATAAACAATAATCATCAGGATGATTTCAGAAACACTTGTAGAAACTTACCTAAACTGATGCTAAGTGAAGAGAGTAGAACCAAGAGAATGTTGTAGATAGCAATAATAAGATTATATGATGATCAATTCTGATGGACATGACTCTTTTCAACAGCGAGGTGATTCAGGCCAGTTCTAATGTTCTTGTGATGAAGAAAGAATGTTCTGTGTGTGGGAACTGAGTGTGGATCACAACATATTTTCACTTTTTTGTTGTTGTTTACTTGTTTTTTTTTTCTTTTTTTTCTTTTTGATTTGATTTTTCATGTGCATCATGACAACTGTGGAACTATATATAGAAGAATTATACATGTTTAAAATATATTGAATTACTTGTCATCAAGGGGAGAGGTTTGGGGAAAGGGAGGGAGAAAATTTTTGGAACACAAAGTTTTGCAAAGGTGAAGTTAGAAAATTATCTATGTATGTGTTTTTAAAATAAAAAGTTTAGAGGCAGCTAGGTGGCACAGTGGATAGAGCATCAAACCTGAAGTCAGGAAGACCTGAGTTCAAATTTGACCTCAGATACTGAATACTTTCTAGTTGTATGACCCTGGGCAAGTCACTTACCTTCAATTACATCAGCAAAAAAAATTATAGAATTTTTAAAAAGAAAATGAAAACAAAAAGCTTTAATAAAAATGTCTAGAGTGCACATCTGACTATGTATAGCATTTCCCTCTATCTGTAAAGAACTTGGAAGATGTCATGAAGATAGCCTTTCTCTTTCAAGCAGTTCTTCTTTACTGTTCAAAATAAGAGAACTTTGACTCTTTTTCTTAATCTTCTGAGAGATGAAATTATCAGCAAGTAGAAGCAATAGTTTTATCAGCTACTCTTCTTTAAGCAGGGAGAAATAAAAGTGAATGTCTGAATAGTTGAAGTCCCCTATCAAAACTGTATCTTATTTCTATGCTAGTTTTGTGACATCTTCCTGAAACTCCTTGTAATTTTTTCCTTTTACTTAGTCTTAGTTTCACCTCTGTCTCTCCCTCTTTTGATCATGAGTTGAATTGTTATCTATCATGGAGCTCACAGGTTTCCCCACAGGTGAATATTTTCTTGATGTACATTGTTACCCATTTCTACTTCTACTTAGTCATCTCATTACATATTTCTCTTGATGTTTCAGTGATATTATAGTTACTGCCTTCATTTTAAATATATAGCCAATATCCCTATACTATATAGTCATGTGTAGACATTTGAATCCACAAATATTTTTGTCTTTCTCATCTTGCTTACTGGGCATTAAGCATGTTGGTTTTTATTCTTTTTCTAAGGTCAGACTTTTTGCTCTTTTGCCATTGGGAATTGTTACTAGGCAATTTCTCATTTCCACTTCTTCATGTAATTCTTAGTAAAAATAATTTTTAAAAAATGACAAAAATTACTTATACTATAATTTGACATGGCTGTGTGGTCTTGCATGATTTTGTTGGCTTTTGCTCACGTCTGTAAACATAGCACCAAAAGTACAGAAAATACTTGATGATATGAACATTTGATGAACTCTAGGAAGAGACCACTTAGTCTGGGCTCATTGGACAAGAAACCAAGACCTACCCTAAGACAAATTCAGCTTTGTTGATGATGGATTCGGGGACCTATCAATTGAGATGCTCCTGCAGAAAGAGTGGCAAATATAGCAGAATCAAAATTTCTTCTTCCCCTACCCCATCCTGGTCACAGTTTTTTTTTTCCTGTAGTTGACTACTTTTACAAAATTTTCTTTAGAGTGGCTTTGAGTCAGCTTCTTTTCCGAAGGTCTAGTCAGTAGCCAATCAGTCAAACCACTTTTATAGTTGATATACTCTAAATCCTCCTTGTAATTATTGTTCAATCATTTAGTTGTGACTAACTCTTCATGATCCCCTATGCGGTTTTCTTGGCAGACACTGAATTGGTTTGGCACTTCCTTCTCCACTGGATTAAGGCAAATAAATAGAGGTTAAATGGATTTTCCAAGGTCATCCAACTAGGGACATCTGAGGTTGGATTTGAATTCGGATCAACAAAACATCAAACACCAGGTTTGAACACCAATTCAAACACCAGTTAGTTTGAACTGACTTAATAAAGTTCAAACTACTTTACTAAGAACCACTAAGGTGGAGCCATCGATCCACCTTATCTGCCTTCAGTTCCTCCTTAGGTGTCCTTAAAATCAAGCTTCTTTGCACACTTCCAGTTGTCAGCCTTTAGCTTTTCACAGAGTTATAAAGTTAAAAGATCTCATTTTGCAGATGAGAACATGGAGGCTAAGAGAAACTAAATAATTTCCCCAAAGTCCCCTGAGATATATTTTTAAAAAACCCAGTGTGCCTCATTCAGTCTTGGTTCTGTTCCAATGGATTAGATTATTGGTGAGAATTGACTGGAATATTAAAGTACAATATCATGCCATTACTGCTACCAGACTATATTAAGAGGATTGTTTTTCAGAGCCTTCATTTTGGAATGTCACACTAACAGGAGAAGTGAACTATGCAAACTGATTCCATTAACAAGAGAAAGGTTCTAATCCATTTCTCAAACCAAAGCACAGGACCCACATCACCTTATTCATCACTTCATTAATCTGATTTCAAAGAGAGAAAGACTAGATTGAAAAGAGAGGTTATTCAAATCTCAGATGTACTTCTTAGGCATAATGAGTGAGCAAAGCGTTCACTGCTCAGCTTTGTTTCCACCAACTGAAGACAAGTACAATGGGGGTCATGCTACTTAACCACACATAAGGATAGATGTACAATGTCAGGGTTGGATACTGAATTATTTAGGGAAAAAAATGGTGAAGGATGACACTGTTACCGTTTGGATGTCTGCATGTAGTTTGAAAGCCCATGGACCAGTTCAAAAAAAAATGGTCTCATTTTCTCTCATTCTACAGAATGAGTGGTAGGATTGGTTGACAAATTCCACAAGGAAGTTGAATATCCTTCTCAGTCCTATGGCACACCATGAGAAATGACAGTCCCAATGTATCAGTCACATTTCTGTCACATAATGGAGCGGTTTGGAAGGACTGGAAACACTACTACCCCAGGAATTTCCAGGACATCTGGTAAGTCAACAACATTATCACAAATATTATGGCCAAGAATATGAGTTTTTGCAACAATGGATTCATTTTCCAAATGTTCCAGCTGAGAAAGCCACACAGAACATTCCCACCATGGAGCAGATGGCTGAGGGAGAAGCCAATATTTTCCATGGAAACTGAAGTTTACTTTTACATTAGACACTTTCTGCATAGGGGAGCAAATAGGTGCCTGTGTTTATATCCCATCTTTCCATACTGGGGAAATGTGTTTAAAGCATTATATACATTTATAGAGTGCCTAGGAAAATATGGCTTTCCATAAGGTAATATAATATAGGCTCTCAGTTCCAGAAACTTTTTATTTGTGAAAGGGACTTAGTCCAAGCCTGCTTAGTTAGCATGAGATGTCAGTTGAAAATGGGATTCTGTATCTTGATTTGCTAGTAAAGATTGTGGAAAACTTGTAGGCACTTATCCAGATGGATTACCAGTTTGCACACGGGATATAGATGACTCAGGATGGGGTTTCATTTTCAAAGACTACAAAACGAAATGCAGCCTGGCATCTTCCTGCTTGCAGTATTTACTTTGTTAGTAGAGTGGGACAAGGTGGCAGGTGGAGGATAAAACATGTTATTTGACTAACATGAAGTTAATATATCCAGTTGCCCAGAGTGCATTTACTGTGACAGGAAAGTGGGTCGATTCTGCTTAAAAAATATTTTACCTTCACAAGCAATATGTCAGGCAATCAAGACAGGGTATGGGGAAAAATGTGTCTGCAGAACTAAACAATAAATCAAATGGTAGAGACTTGTTGCTGCAAATATGGATCTTATTTTATCCTAAGTGGTTGCAGGGATCTAGGCTGGACCTTTCACTTCCCCTGTAGATAATCTTAACTAACTGTTTGTGAGTTCTTAGATGTCTGATAAAAATATTCTATCCTTCCACTGTAGTTGTTTGTTGGTGATGATATGAAAACAAGAATAGGATTTTTAAAAAATGCTTTTGTTTCTATTCTGATTCTAATGCTTTCCACACTGTTTCAAATATATACTCCTTTCATAGGTATTTATTTGAAGCCCTTCCTAATTTTGTTCCAAGTTACCTTTCTAATCTCATTTCCTATTACTCCTCCTTGACAATAAACTCTCAGCTGATAATAAACTGGCCTTCTTGGCTATTTCTCATGTCATGGGATTCCTTGATTTCGTGTCTGTCCATGAATATTTTGCTCTTCATACTTGGAATGCCCTAATTCCTTATCGTTATTTCTTGGAATTTCAAATTTTATTTGACATTTATTGAAGGCTCATTTCAACTTCAGTTTCCTGTACAAGAACTTTTCTAACCTTATCCTCTCTCCTAAATTGTTTGGGCCTTCTCCATTGAAATGATTTTCTAACTATTTGGATTTGTTTATTGTTTTCCTTCAGCAAAATGAAAGCTCCTTAAAGGAGAGTCTATTTTTAATTTTGTATTATATTTCCAGAGTTTTGTGCAATGCTTCATACTGAGTTGGGAAAGGGCAACTAGTAAATAGCTCAGTGAATAGAACGCTGACCTTGGTATCAGAAGGACCTGAATTCAAGGGCAGCCTCAGACACTTAAACACTTAGTAGCCTGGGGAAGGCACTTAACCCCAAATGCCTTGTCAAACAAGAACAACCAAACTTGAATGATTTGAAATATTTTGATTTCAATGACTTGAAAGTCAAACATTGAGTGGACTTTATAATAGACTAGTTTTTTAAAAGCTAGTTTGTGGTGACATTGGTACAGTTACAGTTAGTGAGCAAATGGTGTTAATTCCAGTAACTATTTCCATTTAGAAGAAGGAAGTAGCTTAATATAGTAGCCATGGAGTCAAGACATCCCAGGTTTTGTACTAGTTCTGTCCAATGATTTGTGTGATCCTGACCAAATCATGATTTCTCTGTACCTCACTTTTCTTACTTGTCAAATGTGAGGGTTAAATCAGATTCCTTCTAATATTCCTTCCAATTATACTACTTTAAAGACTCATTTGAGGGTTGCAGAACTCAAATTGTTGCTTAAAGAGCTTTAAAATTATTTTATTGATATCTTTTATTTTTATATCACCTATATCTCCCTCTCCAATAAAGTCCTAGTCAGTTATTATATAGTTTTTATTTCTGTCTTTAATGTAACCAGTTTTGAATTAGCTTAAAGTTAATATTACTTTAAGTCTTTCCCCTCTCTTTTAATGCAACTCTGGTAGTTGATCCCCATCCTGAGAGGTTAAAGGTGTTAGGCTGGAACAGTTGATCTCTTGAGCTTTCAGTGGTTTAGAATTCTATAATCCATTCCTGTGAACTCTGTAAGCTTTTGAAAATATTCTAGAAATCTCTATTATTTCATGAGCATTTCTTGCAGTTTCTGCATAATAGATAATTATCAAAGAGACTAAAGACTGAAAGAATTGGTTGTGTTTGTTTAAGATGCTTACTTAGTGAATAAAATACCGTACTTGGTATCAGAAGACCTGATTTCAAATTGTGCTTCAGCAATTTAATGACTTTATGATTTAGTTAAATTATACTGCTCTAATTCTCAGTTTTTTCAACTGTAAAATGGAGATTTTAGGATTTCAATAACTGCATCATTTATTTCACAAGGTTATTGTAAGGATTGAAAGATAGAATATGTATAAAGTACTTTACAAATCTTAAGGTGACAAAGAAATGTCAAATATAACATGAAAGAAGAAAAGCATGGACTGATAATTTTCTACAACTCTTCTATATCTAAATTCCTTTACTACACAATGGAAATACTTTTTGTTTTGTGTGCATGGTAAAGAAGGTCCAGAACTGAAGGTTTGGGTCCCACCTCTAATTTATATTAATTTCTTAGCTCTGACTACAGATAAATGTAACATATTTCCACTCATGACCTCTTTCTTGTGATTCAGTCTAGTGTCATCAATAACTTCTTGGCTTGCTTTCCCTAAATGCCCTGCTGTCACCTCAAACTCATGTCTAAGCCCAAATTCATCATCATTTCTTGAAAACCAGTTTCCCTTTAAGTCTTGCTTATTTCTGTCAATGACAGTATCATTCTCCAAACTGTTCAGACTTAAATCTTTGAAGCCATCCCTGACTCTCCTCCTGCTTGCCCTGACATTCAATCAGAAATCAATTTTTTGGATTCTTTCTTTCTAATGCCCCTCACATATATCTCTTTCACCATGATAGCTCAAGCCTTCGTTTTTTTGGTAGCTAAACTACTGTAACAATTTCCAAATTGGCATTACTCGCCTCCACTTTCTCTGTTCTTTGCAGAATGGTTAGAGTAATATTTTTGAAATGTACTTGCATGTATTTTCCTAATTTTTTTAGAAAAATTAAAAAATTAAAATTTAATTTTTTTTTACAAAAACCAAAAAACCAACCAACCATCACCACCAACAAAAACTTTAATAGCACCCCATTGCCTATAGATTTAAAATAAATGGATTTATGATTTCATTGTTATGGAGAATTGCTGAAGAGGAAGCTCTTTTTTTTAACTTATGCATAGTGATACCCAATCTAGAATTTATAGCCTGAGAGTATTATTACCTGAGTCACTAAAGATAGAAACCTGAAAATTCTAAGAATCATTCCAACAGCATAACTCATGTGAAACTTAAATCCAGAACTTTTGAAATAATTGACTGGCCCTCTATCCACTATTATGGCATCTAGGATAAAGTTTCAAAATCCCTAACTGGGCATTCAAGGTCCTACCTTGTTAGAAACTCTAATGTGACACTACCCAATTCTTTTTCCACCTGCTTTTTTAAAGTGAAACCTCCTTTTCAATGAAGAACACATAACTATTGTTTCCTAAACATATATGTATTTCTATCATTGCTCATGATCTTCCCCTTACTTAGAATAAGGTGATAAAACCATTATCTCCCTAATGTAGTTTTTCCTACCCACAACAGATGGGGACTTTACCTTAAAGGAGACAAAGATGACCCTGGTTCTTGACTATTCTCAGATTCTCTTGCTCAACTTAATGATCTTCTAGAGGCACAAAAGCCCCGATCACATGGCATCTAGTCCTTTCAGATTTGATGGGTGCCTATGACTATTTGAGTCATTACACTCTGAAATTTGCTCACCAAACACATTCTAGATGGAGATGAGGGGAGCCACATCAAGAAAAGCTAAATGATAATATATCCTTATTGCATATTCTTGTTGTGTTGTCAAAGCAAATCACTTGTATTAAATATTAAATGATTTTCCAGAGCCTTATTTTCTTTAAATAACTAATTTAAACTAAGAGGGAATAGGTGTAAGAGTTATGGCTCTAACACATGTCTTAACTCCTTCCCTTCTCTATCCTTGAAGAACAAACTCATTTAAAGTCCTACCATTTGAGGTCTTGCCTAGCTTCTCTAGCTTCTTTGCTTATATCTTTGAACTCCTGGGTTCTTGTTATCTCTATCACATTATGCTTAGTATACACTTATATACACTTATCTTTTCATGTAGATTTCAATTCCAATCCCTCCATTCCAAAGATTTTATCATCTTTGGGAGGAAGAGACTGGGGAGGAGAGACTATGTAGAAACTCAAAAAATGTTGGCTACTCATTATCATGGTGATACAAAATCTAAAGAATTATTGGATCTGTGTGTCTTATAAATAATGCAAATGGAAAGCCCAATTTTCAGCCAAGCCAGGTAAACTAGCCTCAGAAAAACAATCATGCAGGGAAGTTTCAACTAGACACTAAGTGTCTTTCTGAAGTCATTCCACATTCACCAAACATGGTCTGCCTTATGAAGACTCTTGAAAGGTGACAATATACTTGTGATTTTCTCCAAGCCTAATATTCTTTCTTATGACAAGGGATTACTCAGTGCGATACTGTCTCATCTTTTGAACAAAGTTTTCCAGATTGTAGAACTAGAAATGGAAAATGGAGTTTCTGATAAAAATTGGGAAGCCAGAACTCTTGACTTCCCATTTACATTTACAGGAGAACCCTGTACTTCATCTCCATCCTGAAGGCTTAGTCAGGTGAGAACTCTTTACCCAAGATAACTGTCAGAATGTGAAAATGAGCCTTAACACAATTTATCAACTTCTACAAAACTCAGGCATGCATGTAAAATGGAAGGGGGAGTGAAGATCTGTTAATAACAAAGGGATTTTTTAAAAGACAACTGAGAACATCTGTCTAGCACTGAACATATTCTATGATTGATACTTAGATTATTCTTTATTATCTACATAAGCAACAGCAAAATGTTGGAACTGAAAGAAGTGCCTGGAAATTCAATGGCTTGAAGAGTCAGGTATACTGGCTTTAGGGAGAGCAACTCAGGACCAGAAAAGGGATATGGTATTAACAGTTGGAATTGTAAATGAGAAAAGGCAGTGACATATTAAATGGCCATTCATCTTAAAGCTAAATTTCCAAATTGGAGGTCCATGTCTATGCTCACCAAATTTACCCAAATCACATGTTCAATTGTACTATTTATTTAGATATTGAAAGACACAAATAATAAGCCTCGACTAAATAGGTTAACAAAGAAATAGGGCCAGCAGAGTAGCCAACATTGATTCAGTGCCTACACATATGATTCAAATGGGGTTTTAGTGAGGAGAGAGTAGGGATGCTATGGCATCATACTTTTTAGTTTAGGAAAAGAGCACCATGACTTTGGCAAAGTCATTTAATCTCTCAGTCTCCTCATCTGCAAAGTGAGAGAAGTTGGACTGGATTGCCACTAAAGCACCTTTTTGATTTATTTTCTAAGATGCTTCTTGCTTCACAGTATAATGCTTGGTATAAACAAGAGACTAGAGAGCTACAAACACTCTATCAATAATACAAGGATTTTTCTGTACTTGGCTGACTCTTCACAATGATTTTACTATTCTGATGTTAAAGAAAATTACATTGATAAAAAATATATGTATATACACACTCAAGTTTTCTATCACATAAATGTGTAGAAGGAGAACAGCATTCTTCTTTTCTCATTTGCTGAAAATGCTTGTGGAATGTGATCATTTCATGAGAAAAATCATAGAAATTAAGAATTTGAATGACTGTTAAGGACCATGACTAAGTGAAGCGGCAGATTAATTCTCCGAGAGCCTCCACAGCTGTGAATCATAACATCTGAAAGAGTTGCAAGGCAGCCTTCTCAGATGTTGCTTGTGGAATGGGAATGGAATAAATTGGAGGCAGAGGGAAGAGGAGAGAGGTCCGACAACCCAATTGCCTTTCAGTCTTCTTGTATCACCATCATCATCCGCTCATATGAAGAGATCCATTCTACAGGTCTCAGTTAGCCTTCCAGCAGCCACTGTCAGGTGGTTCCCATATCACAACAAATGACCAGTAGAGATCATTGTATCTTAAGCTTTTACTTTACACCAGGGGAAACTGAGATTCACAAGCTCATGAAAAAGACCTTAGAAGTGATATAGTCCCTCCTCTTAATTTTATAGTTGAGGAACTCAAGGCTTGCAGAAGTTAGGTGACTTGCACAATGTCAAATAGTAATTTCCAGAGCTACCACTATCAATTTCTTCAAGGACATGTGTGACCTGGCATTGAAGCCAAGTCTTCATGATTCCAAGTTTACTGCTCTATCCAAGTCCATCCACTCTAATACATATTGCCTCTGCATCAGAGATGTTCTCAAAGTGACAAAGTTAGTTTGTGACAGATAAGTTTAGAATCCAGGTCTCCTGAATTTAGTCCAGGGCTCTTGTTAGGTGGAGAGAATAATAGATGAAATGCTATTTTCTTAGAGTATTTTCATTTCATCCTGTCTTCTCCAGAATTATTCTTCTTTTAACATCTCTACTTCCATTAATCTTCAATGGCTCCCTATTTATAGGCTGCTTCCTATTCTCTACAAACTTCCCCCTCTTCAAAAAACTCTCACTTGTTCCAACCCTCTCCATTAGCTCTTGTTGCTAACCTCCTTATTGGAACCATTTTCCAAAAATATGCCTCTTCACTTTCTTTCTTCTCATTTTCTTCTTAATTCTTTCCAGTCTGGCTTTCAAATTTATTATTCAACTGAAACTGCTCTCTTTCAAGTTACTGATGATCTCTTAATCACCAAGTTTAATGACCTTTTCTCAGCCTTCTACTTTTTAAACTTCTCTGCAGCCTTTGACCCTGTAATTCATCCTTTTCTTTTTGATACCCTTTTTTTCTCTAAATTTTCATGTTACTGCTCTCTCTTCTTCTCTTATTTCCCCAATGTCTTTTTTTTTTTTCAGGATCCTCAACTGCTTCATGCCTCCTAACAGTGGCAGTTCCCCAAGGCTCTGTTCTGGACCTTCCTTTCTTCTTCATCCCTATTATTTCACTTGGTTTACGTTTCATCTCTACACAGGAACTGTCTAATCTACTTGTTCTAGCCCTAACCTCTCTCCTAATGTCCAGTCTCACATTTCCAAATGCTTTTTAGACATTTTGAACTGAACATTATATAGATATCTTAAACTCATCATGTTCAAAATTGAACTCATTGTTTTACTCCTGAAATTCTCCCTTTTTCCCAACTTCTCTCTTATTGTTAAGGTATCACCATCAATGCCCTCAAGCATGTGTCACTTTTTCTTCTAGCTTAAAAATGTTTGCAAACAGATTCTCTTTTTGTTCAGTAGGCTCTTCCTGTCGTTCAATTAAGTTTCAAGATGGCAAAAGTAGAGTCAGAACTAAAGTCCAGTAAGATGGCAGCTCTTGTCATTGTTTATCTTTCAGGGATGTTATAATTTGTATGGTGCTTTAAATGTGTGGGTGGAAATACAGATCCAGGGTATTATCACACTTAATGATCCGATTTGCATTTTTCATGAGAGAAGGTAACCAAAACCATATATGGGATAAGAAAATTATATAGCATTTAACTATATTCCAGGCACTGTGCTAGACTTTTTATAATTTTTATCTTGATTATCATAACAATTCTGGAAGATAGGTGTTATAAATATCCTTATTTTAGGAAAACAGGCATTAAGTGATTTGCCTAGGGTGAAACAGTTTGTGTCTGAGGCTGGATTTGAACTCGGGTGACTCCAGCCTAGTGTTTCATCCACTGCACTACCTACCTGCCCCCATAATGACACACCATCTACAATCCTTCTCTCCTCCCAAATGAAATATTGGCATGCAAGAGAAATACAGACTTTAACAAAGTCATTGAAAGTGCCTAATTGAATTTTTTTTTTTTTTGTGATCAGGGAAGAGAAATTATTGTGGCCCAGTAAACAAAGGACTCAAAACTGGCAAAACAACGGTGAAGATTTTGTAGTTATAGAAATTTTACAGTAGGAAAAAGTAAAAGTTAAAGAATGAACTAATTTTAAAGAGGAACCCACTGATTTCATAAGGCCTTGGGGAATTTATTTTTTTGAGGACTTAAAGTATCTTTGAGTCTTGACAACTCAAACATAGCTTTTTATGAGTAATAGATGTGATTCTTTCTATCATAAGGTAAATGTCTTTGCACAAAGCACAGATTTACTTTCACCTTCATTCTTATCTTGGAAAAACAGTCTACTTATAGCGGCCCTCTTTGTCTGGGATAGACTCCTAAGTTCTCTAGCATGTGCTAAAACAAGAAAAGAGAGGTGTGGGTATTGAAAATGTTCTCCCCATCAGGGGCATCCTGTTAACTTCACTCTGTGAATAACTAACTTTTGGGGGGATAAAACTAAACATAGGTTTTAAAAAATGACTTCAAAACAAACTTTGGATCCATAAATCCTTTTCTTTTCCTCATTCCTTCCCCCCATCAAGTGATGGAGCATTTGAGAATTTAAAAAAACCCAAAAAATCCCAAACCTTTTGGTAATGAAAGGCATTTAAAGAGAGGAGGAAAATGTAAAATTCCATTTTTTGACACTCAACTGATAGGAAGCATTGTCTCTGGAGAGCCTATTCAATCAAAAACCTGAAATGCTGAAATAAGCAGTGAGTAGGAGATGGGGAGAAGATTTTCATCAAAGCACAATCTTCTGGGTGAACTACTAGACTCGATTTCTTTTGGTTGTAGTTAATGTCCGTTTCTATAGGAACAACAGTAACTCTATTTCTTAAGTTATGTCCATTGCATTTGATTCAGATCCAAAAAAATATTTATGCCAGAGATTTTTAACCTTGAATCCATGGACTTGGTTTTTGTTCTAAATTTTTTTTTGAAAACTGTATTTCAGTGTAGTTGTAATTCTATATATTTTCATTTTATGCCTATAAAATACACAATTCTAAGGATTTTATAGGCTTTGCCAAACTGCGAAGGAAGTCTAGATTGCCAAAAAGTTTAAGAACCTCTTATGCAGAGGGGGGAAGGTTGATGTTCTTGGAAACTGTCTTAAAGATTATTTTTGGAAGAAGGGAGAAGAGTGGTAACCATAGCTTTGGTGATAGAGTGTCTTTGTTAAGATAGTTGCAGTAGATAGAACCTTGAGTTTGTAATCAGGAGAATGGGCTCCAAATTCCCACTCTTATCATCTGCTAAATCTTTGTCCTTAGAAAAAAATCACCTATTCTTTCTAGATCTCATTTTTCTCACTTTAAAAATAAAGGCAACTCTGAGATTCTTTCTCCATCTCAATCTATCATTCTGTGAATTTGGTTTGTCTGAGAAGTAGCATAGTATGTTGGCCAGAGTTAATAGTCTCAAAGTTAGAACAATTTGGGTTTGATCTCACGTCTGACATGAATTGGCTATGTAACCTCAAGTAATAAAGTTGTGCCCTGATCTCACTCTAAGGAATATAAAGCCACCCAATCACAGGAGAGAAAGACGGGCCATTGCGTCTCTCCCCCCCCCCCCCCAATCAGCCAATCCTGAAATTTTTATCCTAAAAACTGTGCCAGTCTCCTCCTCCAACATGCAAGCTCTGGGTCTCTCTACGGATACCAGCCCTACAAGGCAATTATGGATATATACTAAGTGCTCCAGTGCTCCTAGAGTATATGAGCATCATAGCAGTTGCTGAATAACTGATTAGGAAAATCTGCATGTGTGTCCCCCTACCTTCTCCACCCTCCACCCCAGGAATATTTGAATTTTGTTTCTCAAATAACTTCGTGATAACTGCAACAAAAGAAAGGATACTCCAAGACATGATTGATTAATAAGAGTCCCAGATTTGCCTTTTGTAAACCTTATTAGATTATATTCTTCTCCAAACTCATCCCTCTTTCAAGCTTTTCTATTACTATCAATGATATTCAATATTTCCAGGTGTGAAAGATTTCATTCTCAATATCATTCTCTGTTCCTTACTCTATATATTATTTTATCAAATGAAATATTTATAAAGCACTGAATACAATTCCTGGCATATATGTATATGTATATATGTATATAAGCACACATGTGTGTATATATATATGTGTATAAGTATATATGTGTACAAGTATATAAGTATACATATATGTGTGTAATATATGTGCTATATGTATAAATATATGTATGTATATGAATATATATGTATGTATATATGTACATAAGTGTGTAAATATATATATAATATAGATATGTGTGTAGATATTTATTTCCTTTCTCTTTTCCCCATACATAGTTGAACCATCTTGTTTCTACCTCTATAATATCTCTTAAGTCTAATCCCTTCTTTTTATACATACAGCCATAATCCTTAGTTAGGCCCTCATCAAGAATTTCTATCTGTATTTTCCTCAGAAGGTAGTGTGTTACAAGAAAAGAGAGTTGTGTTCAAATTTGATTCTGATATATACCAGCTGTGTGACCCTGAATAAATCATTTAACCGCCCAGTGACTTATTCAATTATCTAATAATATAAGTTGCAAAAAAAATGAAGATCTGTGTTAATAAAAGACATTTTCTCATCTGGAAGTTCCCTATACCAATGAAATCATAGATTCAGTTCCTATCCTTTATAGCTTTTGTAAGGCTGTAGTAAGGATTAAATGAAATATTATGTGTAGGATGTAATATATTGTTATAATAGCCAATAAAGAACTTCAGTTATGGTCAGCTTCTACTATTAAAGTAAGTTTCAGCATGACAGCTTCAATGATTACTCTATGAAAAACCCCAAAGGATCTCAAAATTATTACAATATACAAATGCTAGTTCACCTATAGGGTAAAAATGAGTCTGAGACCCATATGGTATGGTTGAGATAGGTTCCTCTCTCCCATTCTAGATGTCACCTATTTCTCCCTTTCATATGACTAATGATTTAGTTAATTCACTCACATGAATCAATGAATTAACAAATGTTTATAGAACACTTACTATGACAAAGTAGACTTTGGCCTGGCTTTGGAGTCAAGAAGGCTGGGTTTCAAAGAGATCAAAGGAAAATTAAGGAGCTAGCTATCAGTTGAGGAATGATTGAATAATTTGGGTCATATAACTGTGATGGAATACCATTGTTTTATAAAATATGATGAACAGGATAGTTTCAGAAAACTTGGGATGGCTTTATGAACTGATGCAAAGTGAACTGAGCAGAACCAGGGGAATGTTTTACACAGTAACAGCAACATTGTAATAATGATAATCAACTGTGAAAATTTTATATATTGTGGTCAAGTCAATGATCCAAAACAATTTCGAAGAAATCATGATGAAAAATGCTATTCATCTCTACAGTGAACTGATGAATTCGATGTGAAGATTGAAATAGGCTTTTTGAAATTCCTTTATTTTTCTTGTTTGTGTATGTGTATTTTTGTTTTCTTTTGCAACATGGCTAATAGGTAAATATATTTTGCATAACTTCTCATTTATAATTGATATCTTATCATTTGTCCTCTTAAGAGATGGGAAAAAGGTAAGGGAAGGGAGAATTTAGAACTTAAAGTTTTAAAAATGAATGCCACATTTTTTATATGAATTTGATAATATTTATGAAAATATAGCTCTTTCTTCATGTTTATATCTATAATAAAACAAGCATCTAAGAAGAATTAGACATGTCGATTGATGCAATATATTTTTATAAATTTATATAATTTAATGTAAATTCTTTCTGTACAGATTTGGAGAATATATATGTGTATGTATGTGTGTGTGTGTGTGTGTGTGTGTGTGTGTGTATATATATACACACACACACACACACACACATACACATATATATATATACACATATATAAGTATATATATAATTGGTAGCAGATAATGTAATTTTATTTTGGAATAAGAATTTTATTCTCCTAATTTTCTTTTCTTTATTTGTGAATAAAAATGCATTGCCTCAATTTGTACAATTTTGTCTTTTGAGGTATTCTTAAATTCTGATATTCACATAAGCAATTCATTATGTACCAGAAGTTGTTTTAAATACTGGTGATATGAAGAAAAGCGAAAATATTGTTCTTGCTTGCTAGGAGTTTACATTCTAATGGGAAGACAATATAAAAAACTGTATAAAACAAAAATACGTATATATAAATATATATGTATATGTGTGTATATATATAGATACATACACATATGCAAATATATGGAAGAAAATATGAGAGAAAATGCATCAGAAGTATTCAAAGTAACCTTTTCCTGCTTTTCATAGACTATACCACAAATAATATGGTTGGGTTTTTTTGTACTCATCTTTCCAGCTTTCTCAGCCAGTGGGGAGAGCAAGATAGTGAATTGGAACAAGAGGCTAACCCCCTTTTAACAACTCACTCACCAGGTTGGAAAGGAACTAGATAAATACAGTATATTCTCATTAATACTGGCTTGGACAAAAATTGACCTTTTCTTACTATCTTTGAAAAAAAAATTAACAGTCTAATAGTGTAAACTGAATAGCAGAGGGAAGTATTTAACCAAGCTAATGGAACAAGTGTTTTTTAAGGGCTTTGACACATTAATTTGCTCCCAATTATAAGAGCTGCTGGATTTCACCTCAGAAAGCCATTTTTAGGCAGTTGTCACACTAAGATCCTATTATCTTAAGTAATAAAACTGTACTTCTCTTAAGATATTCCATAATTCAGACTGACTTCCCTTCTGATTAATGAGAATAAGTGAGGTCCTAGTGATTGCCCCAATGTGATTAAAAGTGAATAAAAACAAGATCAATGTCATTCAGCAAGCACTTATCAAGGGCCTCCTAGATGCCAAGATCAGTTCTAGACACTGGAGATACAAGAAAACAATGTAATGGCCCCTGTCCTCAAGGAGTTTACATATAAAAAAAATACCATAGTTCCAACTATTAAATCAAATGAGATTGAAGGATAATCTATAGCTTTACTTAGAGAGACTAGATCTATAGCTCTTAGAAAAGTTTTTGTGGTGATAATTCAACTTGAAATAATGCCAAAAATTTATATTGGTATCCCCCTATTTGTAGCTGAGAAAGCTGGAAATAGTGCACAGAATGAATCCTAACTATAAGGCAAACTGACATAAACCAAATGTTCATGATAGGTCCACCTACTCTTCACAAATGGAACCAGACTAGGAACAGTAGGATACTTGCCCATCGCTAATTTTAATCTGCTTTATTGACGTTCATCCTGATTTGATTGGAGATGGCAGAAAAGGCTCATTTAACATTAACATTAAACACTACAGGATAGATTACAAGGGCCAAGGACCTCTGGGGGAAAATAAACAGTGGATTGTTTAGTTTAACAGATGCTATGATGGATGGTTAAATTTATTACACAAGTCTACAGGAATATCTCAAAATATAAATACATACATATATTTTATTCAAATATATATGATAAAATTCATGGTAAGAGGTAGAATTATTACTTCAGGCATTTCACGAAGTAATTTGGTAAAATTGACTTGTACCTAATCCACGCTATGCTCATTTCTTCAGCAACATTTTATCTGTGGGTTGTTGTTGAGACATTTTTACTGTTTACCAGATGGGACAAGACTTTACATAACTTAAAACATCTGCTCTCCTAGCAGTCCAATATGATAATGTATTTATATTCCAGAATTACCCTATTCATTCCTTTTAAAATGATCATTTAAAAATATTGTAGTATGGACAAGTTTACATGTTAATTGCTAGAGATTTTTAACTCTTTTTCCCCCTCTTGCTATTATTTTTTCATGTTTGTCTCAATTCTGGATAAACCATATTGTGAGTCATGACTAGCATGAAATATCTGGATAGTCCTCCCCATTTTGGGATGCTTGATTTGTCAAATTAGTTGTTGTTTATATCACCCTTGCCTTCATATAGATACCTGTTTATGTTCATTCAAATGTAAACATCAGATTCAGGAAATCATTTCAGATAATGCTAGAGATTTGAATAAGCTTAAGAAAAAGTTTTTATGGCACAGTGACCATCATATTTGTGATTCACTGAAGAGTGATTTTCATTTGACAGCATTTGCTCTTTAAAAATGTTGAATGGGTAGACTTGCTTTGCAAGAACACAAAATTTTTCAGTTTTGCTCAGGAGCAAAGAGATTGGGAAATTAATCCTTCTGCTTGGCCAATGGAGTTGCCATATGAGATACTGTTCTGTAAGTTTCAGAAAAGCCTCATCTGTGAACAAACAAATGATATTTATCTCATGTCCTTCAATTTAGTCATGGGAGTATGAAGTGTTGGGTATTGACAATACAAGTAAAATTCCAAAAGTGATTACAGGACTCTTCTGTCCTTTTATGTCTAGCATTCAAACTCCTTTATGATATAGCTGTCAACCATCTTTCAAGAGCTGAAAAAAAATTACAGTCTCCCACTGCATCCAGAACCATCTCCAGTCATTCTGATCTATTTCTTGCCACTGGACTCAGATGGCTGCAGAGGAGACAGTGAAGCTGGTGATTTTGTACCACCTTCCCTCATTTAAATCCAATTCACTTGCAATTCACGACATCATCTTCCTGTTATTATGGTTCTTTTAGAGAAGGAAGGACAAACAACAATCTGTGAGTAATAATAACTGCCCCATTGTGGAATAAAATGGCCAGTTCCAATTGGGCAACACAGTCCCTTTATTCCTTCATTTCTTCCTTCCTTCCTTCATTTGTTTGTTCATTTGTTCATTTATTCCTTCTTTCTTTCCTGTTTTCCTTCCTTTCCTCTTTCTCTCTTTCCTGCCCTTCTTTTCTCTCTCTTCCTCCTCTCTTTTTGTCCTCACTCAAGGGAATCATATCCCTTACCTTTGGGTGTTCTGCCCAAAGGAATATGCATTTTGATCATGAAACCTCTCTCTCTCTCTCTCTCTCTCTCTCTCTCTATATATATATAATATATATATATATATACATATATATATATATGTATATATATATATATATATATATATATATATATATTATATATATATATATATATATATATTGCTTTTTTTTGAGGATTATGCCTCAAACCATAATCACTGTGACTTTCATTGATTTGCCAACAATAGGTCCCAGTCCAATTTTCATTTGGTCATTTTTTGAGCTCTGGTGGTTCAAAGTGAGTATAAATAACAATTGCTTATGTTCTGTCCAGAAACTCTGAGGGCTTTCCCCTCCCAGATTGATTTTTTTTTTTTATACTAGATAAAGGAAACCATTCTTTGCCTCATTTCTTGCCTAGTCTTAATTACTGATTGTTTATTGCTTCAGTCAAACTAAGATCTGTTAAAGACTTTAGCATAAAAAGGACAAGGTCTCCTGTAGCATCAGGGGCTATTTCCAGTTATTCTGATCTATATCTTGCCACTGGACTCGGCTGGCAGGAGAGAGTGAGGCTGGTGACTTTGAACTGCTGCCTTACTTAAATTCAATTCACTTACAAGTTATGACATCATCTTCCTGATATCATGTTCCTCTTTTAAAATAAAGGAGAAACAGTCTTTCAAGATATCAAATATTTTTCTTCTTCACATACTCTATAATGCAAACTGACCTATATCAATCAATCAACCAATCAGCATGTATTATTTACCCTGTGCTAGGCTCACTTTGCACCTGCTAACTTACAGCCCTTATTCACCTATTTCTATAACATGATTCCTGCTCTGCCTACAATGGACTCTGACCCTCTATTTCTCAGTTTCTCTAATTTGCTTCTGTTTTTTTTCTGAGCCCATTTGTTGCTGAAATTACCTTGAACCTACTTTTAAAATCTACCTTGAATATGCATCTTACTGTATTATTCTCTTTCCCAGTAGAATATAGGTTCTTTGAGTTTAAGGACTGTTTCATTTTTGCCCTTTATCTTTAATATTTATCATTACACTTGGCACTGTTAATGACTCTTTTCTCTTGGGTACTTTCTTCCCCTTATATTTTTACAAAACTTTTCTCTCTTACTTCTCCTTCTAGCTCTTAGACTTTCTTTCAGTCTGGATGTTTCTCCATGTCATCCTTATTTACTGTGGGTCCCTCCCAAGGTTCAGACTTAGCCTTCTTTTTTACTGGTAAACTATCTCACTTGGTGGTCTCATTAGTTCCCATGGCCTCAATTATTATTTTAATACAGATGATTTCCATACCTATCTATCTAGCTAACATTTAGATCTCATCCGAGTCAATTTTTTTTATTATCTACTAGTTGCTTTTTTGGTCATCTCAAACATGCCATGTGAAAAAATAAAACACATATTTGCCTCTAACCCTCTCCTCTTCACGTTTTTTTGTTTTTATCAAAAGAAAAACAATCTTCCTAGCTACTCATGATTACAATCTTATTATTATCCTTGACTCTTAACTTGTATTCACTCAAGATATACAATCTGTTGTCAAATTCTGTATCTCCTTTCACAACATTCCTTATATGCTGTATGTACCTCTATCACTCACTCCCCCCACCATTCCCTAACTCTTATTAATTTCTCTTCTCAATTTTTGCAATAACATTTTACTTAGTCTTTCTTCCTCATGTCAGTCCCTACTCCAATTCATCCTCAGCTACCAAAGTGATATTTTTCCCTAAAATGTAGATACGATCATGTTACAACTTTCCTCCCCCATCAAGAAGCTCCACTTATTCCCTTTTCACTCCCTAATAAAATATTAAGTCCTGATTTTGAGTTTAAAATTCTCCATAACATGAACCTCTTTTTGAGTTTTCTAAATTTTTACTTTTCTTTCTACCATATGACTAGTAATTCCCTATACACAGCATCTCTAACTACTGTGCCATTGAACCAACTTTTTCACATGCTTTGAAGGCTTCTTCTCTTCACCTCCATCTCTTAATTTCTCTTGCTTTTTAAAAATTAAGTTCAAATCAGAGATTTTCACCGGAGGCTTTTACTGCTCTCAACAGTAGCTCCTCATATTTACTTTATTTATATCTTATGTGCACCAAGTTATTTTCACATCTAGAATTCCTTGAAAGCAAGGAACGTTTTTATATTTCTTAGAGTCCTCAGTAATTAGCACAGTGCCTGGTATCTATACATGCTTGATGTTTTTGTTGAAGGATTGAAATTATTGTCATATACTGGGTGCTTAAGAAGGACTTACTGATTATTTGACTGTGCACAGAAACACCATCCTAATTTTTTTTCAGAATTATTCATCTCACTTACTAATGCTGACAAATCTTTACTATAAGGTAGGTGTGACATCAATGACCACAGGTGTAGTGTCTTAATATATATTATTATAGTAAATGTTATCATTTGTTCTTCTCCCCCCTCCCCCGTATTCCAACTTCTCTTATCTCTCAACAGTAGCTATAATTCTTTGCCTTTTTCTTTTTACTTCTTCCTCCCTTCCTAGTTCATCTTATTTCTCACATAATCAGTAAATAATTCTTAGAATGCTGCTATCTACTAAGCAAAAATTAAAGACACAATGAAATGACAGTTCTCACAACTTCCCTTAAGAGATAACAAGCACATTGCCATATTTTTCATCCTTGGATTTTAATTAGTTCTTGTTTAGGCCTTTTCCTCCTGGGTTAGCCTTTTGCTAATTTGCCTTCTAGGCCACTGTAAATATGAATTAGTAAAGGAAACTAACAGGTACTATGTCTTTTGTAATCTCCTAGAAATGACACCTTCTCTTTTTATATATTTTTGCTATTTATGTATTTGTATTTGCTTTTATTTATTATTGCTATTCACTGTTGACAGAAATGTCAAGTTATATAGAATGGAATGGAAGATTCACTTAGCAATTGCCAGAGAATTTTTTTTATTAGACAGGTTATTTAGCACTCTTCAGTTAGCTTAAAAGCAAGCCATGGTATAATTTGGGCTCTGACCAACAAAGAACAATTATTGTTGTAATAGCTATTTGACACAGCAAATAAGAAGTTGAAAGAAACTTTGCAATACACTAAATTACATCATGTGATTTGAAAGAAGAAAAAAGAAAATATTTAATTTTAGTTCCTTTCACCTTACATTGACTATATTTGTTCAAGATAAATAGAGGCAAGAAACAGAGAGTATTCCATTTCAGGTTTTCCACATTTGACAGCTCTGTTATACCAACTTTGACAAGGACTTTGTGCACCATTGATGGATGTGGCATATAACAATGGCTATCTGTAGCCAGGAGTGATTCTCCATTTCAGTCAGTGTTCTTAGGGAAACATCATAGGTGGAGGTTCAATTGTTTGCACCTTACAATTGATGTAGAGGAGGGATAGGGGAAATAATATGTATCTATCACATAGTTTCAATGCACTTTGAGAA
The DNA here is from genome assembly GCF_016432865.1 of Antechinus flavipes. Lineage (NCBI taxonomy): Eukaryota > Metazoa > Chordata > Mammalia > Dasyuromorphia > Dasyuridae > Antechinus > Antechinus flavipes. The sequence continues at coordinate 91,390,596 of NC_067400.1, forward strand.
CTCAGCATTTTCTAAAGGGAAAAACCAAAAGTAAATGAGAAGAGAGGAGGTGAAAAGGAGACAAATGAATACCATACAAATATTTTGTAATACATATATTTTATAAGACATCACAGCTGTTCATAAGTGATTCCAGCCTTACAGAGCAATGCAACCAATTTGAAATGAATCACAATAAAAATTTATAACTATCCAGACCATAAATAAAAATGATAAGGATAGTGAACAGTGGATTTTTCTAATAGAAAAACTTACTAACAATTCTCATTTTCTAAGGGTCAATACAAGCTCAGTTTTGACTTTCAAAGATTAATCTCTGGATGGGAAAAACAGAATATTAAAATTTAGATGATTTCTGGAAAATTGAATAGGGTAAGAGTCTTATTCTATTCTCAATGGAAAAACAATCTATTGTCTCATTGTAGACACAGGTTAGATTATACTTATTATATATTGCATAATTATTAAATATACAAACATCTTAGACAGAGGTACTGACCAGAACAATTCTTTCTATTAAATCCTCCTAAATGTTTACCTAGTTGTTATTCTTTAAATCACAGCAGTCATCATTTTCAGAATGATTTTTTTTTCATTAATCCTAGGAAACATCTTTAGACTAAATTTCCCTGAATTTGATTAAAAATTAAAATTGAGACCAGAAAAGTCCTGGGGCCTTGTAAAAATTGAACTATTCAGAAATAGATCTTTTTGGACACATTTTTGCCCCCATTTATCAAGGTTTGCAACTATCCATTAGTGAAACCCTTTTGCATATGTATTTTTTAATCTGTTTATTGAACTGAATGGAAAGCCAAAGAAGAAACTTTCTCCTTAAAACAAAGCCCTCTCTTTTCATTGTTGATAGTGTTTTAGTGATTTTGCATGACTGCAAATCATTGAATACTATGGATTCCGAAAAAATTAAGTTGAGATCACCTAAAGAGAGAATGGAGAGCCCCTTGGAGAACATGAACAGGCTGCAATACATTACAAACAAGAAACTAAATGGCAGAAATGGCATGAGGGGTGTCATAAAAGGAAAAATAAAAGTAGTCATATATCAACTATAAAAGGTAATTAAAGAAGATACTACATACTTCATTGGTGTGTATATGATATTAACATCACATGAGCAAAGCTCCAACACATTGGCCAGATAACATGTAGTAAACTTATGGAATAAAATGAAGGAGGCAAAGATTCATTACAACCTATATCTTTAGTGGGAATTCCACCTCACTGACTTTTCAAATTTAGTGATGTATTTCAAAGTAGGAAAGGAAGATGGGAGACCATTATAGGACAAGGCAGGTGGGGGGAGATCTATTCTTCCTTAGCAAATTTCATTTTCAATATAGAAATGAAGAAGCTTCAGAACTTCACTGGCAGTCAGAATCAAGTCATGGGTGCTCATTGTTTTTGAAAGCACCAAATAGAGAGGAAAATGAATGCATCAATCTTTCGCTATCAATGCATCTCTTCAAAAAATAGAGCTAATCTTTCACTTCAATCTCCTTCTCCACTCATCCACAAAAAAATAGAAATCAGAATTAAGACCCAAGAGTTGAAATCTGTTGTATGTCCCACAAAAGTACAACTGGTCCCTAAACTCAGAGCAAAATGCCAGCCACATTTCTACCTTTACAAAACAGAGCATAAGGTTTTTGGAGGAGTCAACTAAATAGAACGGTGGTAAGCAGCTGTGAACTGTCTCTTTCAGCACCTGACCTCCTCAGTGTCTTAATAAAGCAACCCACAAAGTGTTATTCTCTCATCAGTGCCGAGATTTATTTGTAGAGTGATAAAATAAAGCTATTTTCCAAAATGGAGGATATTGTGCATTGCTCTGCTTGGAATGACAGTTCTGTTATGGGGCAGGAGATAGGTAGGAAAACACTAGCCTGCTACTTCCCCCTGTGACCACCACTAGTAGAAGAGGTGTAATGAGATTCCAAATTAGATTGCTGAACCTCAGACAAGGTGCTTCACATCTGTGAGATGTTCAGTTTGACTTTATAATGAGTTCACCCAGCAGAATGAACCACACTTGAAATCAAATACTTTGCATGCAGGATGAAATAAGTGGGGATCAATCACAGTCAAGGAAGTAGCAATTGCTCTGAATGTAATGATATATTGAACTTAAAAAGGGGTTGGACTTAGTGCAATAAATGGAGTTCAAGAAGGACCAGTTCAGAAAATGGGATAACAGAGGCAGGGAGATTCACACTAGCACCCTGCTGCCAGGAGAGCACCAGAATGTGTTAGCCAGGGCTAAAACATCTGGTGAGAGAACAAGTCTCAGTGGACTCAGTCAAACAAACAGACAAACAAAAGCAGCCATCAACATAACCTCTTATATCACTATCTCCTGACTGATTTTTTCTGAGCTACTTTTATTCTGTGGCAGCCCTGGGGGAACACAAAGGGAACAAACTTTGACACTGAGGTTGTTTTGTTGTTATATACATCCTCCATCCTTCCATAATACCAAACACAGCCCTCCTTCCCCCGGCCCACAGCATGACTGATTGATTGTCTCCTGCAGATACTCAGTATTTGCCTTAGAAGTAACTTCAGCCCAGCAAGTGTCAGAAGAGGAACAGAGGATGGCAGAGGTATATGGAAGCTTTAATTGAATAGCCATTTATCTCATAGAAAACAAAGAAGTCAGCCAACCAAAAGACGGATTGCTATGTAGGGCTACATGGATGGACAAGTCTATCCTCTCCAGTTTCTCTTATCCCAGGCACTCTGCGATGATTAAGACACCTGCCAGGGTTAGGGGACGGCCTCAAGGAAGAGATCAGCTGCTGGAAATAATCAGGGATGCCCCAGGTGTGACCCTCCGCCTTTCCCCCCAGAACCAACATCATTACCTGTTCCATTGTCTAGCGGGGAAGTGTCACCGGTGGCCTCATTAACAGTGGATAGTACAGAGAGCCATAGTACAATTTTTGGCCTTTCAGAAGCATTTGAAGCTTATATTAAGGAGGGGGGAAAGGGATGTCATCACTCACCTTTTTCTTTTTTAATCCTGAGCCTGTCACTCATAGGATTCTGAATAGAATAAAACAAAGCCAATGGGAAAGTGTCTGAAATCTAATCTAAGTATGGAAGCGGGTCTGCAAGAATCATTGCTTTTGTAGGGAAGGACTGAGACCCTAATGATCTCTTCTACTTTCCCTTTAAAAATCGAGTTTTGATTTGATGTAGCTTTCTGGCTGAAGCCAGCTCTAGCTGCCATGTACCATTGTCCTAGGCTAGTCATAGCCTAGCTTTGTTTTTGGCCCGAGGCTTCCTTCAGGAATTCTACTACAGTCACAGAAAAGCAAAGAGCTAATTTTCACCCTAATCATTTTTATCTGGCTCTGATGATTGAAATGCTTTGCTTTGGGATAGCTACTACCCCACCCAATATCCTTTTCTTTCTCCAGAGTATAGGAATGAACTGGTATAAAGATGTTTGAGAGGCAAAATGATTTTGTGGAAGGAACACTAGTTATGGAGTCAGGGAAATGCTGCTTTAAACATCCAAATGGGCAATTCTGGGGAAGTCACTTAAATCTCTGTTTGCTTCAATTTGTAAAATGGAGGTGATAATATACTTTTGAGGGGAATTGTGGGAACAAAATGAGATGATATTTACAAAGAAGCTTGCAAAATTAGAAGCATCATATAAATGCTAGCTATTGTTATCTGTAAAATGAGAGTTGGATTTGATGTTTTATAAGGTTCTTTCTAACTTCAAATTGACAATCCCATGATTCTATGAACTGAACCTACACAATTGTCTTATGGTGTTACTTCACATTGTTAGCTCACTTCCCCAAAGAGCTTTAAAATAATGATACCTGCAATTATTGGTTTGTGATCAATAATCAATCACTATGTATTTATTGAATACATATCAGGAGTCATTAATGATATAAGAGAAACCATACCTGTCCTCAAGAAACATATCTCTCACAAATCATCTCACTTAAATTTCACAATAGCTTTGTGATCAAATGAGATCATATTTATAAAATGATTAGCATAGGGCTTGGTATGCAGTAGTTATTGTATAAAGGCTTACAGACTCCCCCCTTCCCTTTCCTGTGAGGTAGGTTATTCAAGGATTTTCATACTCATTTCAACAGAGAAGAAAACTCATACTCACAGAAGTGATTTGTCTAGGATTACCAATCAGCCAGTCACTTAATTAGCACTTATTAAGTACTTACTATGTACCTTGCCAACATTTATTTAACATTTATATATACCCAGCATGAAAAAAGTCAGAGTTATAATCAAAATTATGGTCTACTGATTACTTTCACCACATTTGGTGTTCTACATCATACTAACCCAATGATTAGTATGTTAAACAATGAAAACTACCATTACATTTTATATATGCACTAAATTAGTAGATGCTACATGGTGTGATTATATGTATTCACTGCTTGTGAAGTTTATGTTTTCCACCAGACATACAGAAATAAGTTTAGAGGTTGATGCTGAATAAAGAGACTTATGGGTGAATGCTTAAAGTGATGATTTTCTTTTCTCATTTTTTTTTATGACTTGCTTTTCATTTACTTCTTTTGCACTCCTTGAATCTCTTTGTCTCGATTTCTGACTGTCTTAGGGGAGATGGTATGCACTTTTCCTACTTGAATCTCATTTTGTTATTCACTTCCCATGTTTTTTTATCCCTAAGGCAAAGGCAAGCCTGGCATTCTTGTGTGTATGGCTGATAAAGGCTTTAGAAAAAGAAATAATGAGACAGAGACCAACAGAGACTCACAAAATATCCAGCACAGAAGTAACAGAAAAATGATGTTATCTTAAAGAAGAAAGCTTGTCATTATATATGCTTGGGATGTGGTTCTGTGTCTGAGCAGCCAGGCAGACAGATAGACAAGGAACATTTATTGAGCACCCATGGTGTGCAAAAAGGATTGTCTTAGGCACCAAGAAGAATTAAATGGAATAAAGCCATTTACTATTTAATAGGAGATGTGGGACCAAAACTAATGAAAAGAAATAAAAACACAGAAACTGAAACATATGCATAACTAATTACAGATCTATGTAGCACAAAGTGGGTTGCTAGAGTGATTTGAGCAGCTAGAAAGAACCTGGTGAGATTTTTTCCAGGAAGCCATCACAGGGTTAGTGAATCTTGAAAAATAAATTGAAATTCAACTTGCATAAGTGTACCTCCTGGAGAAAAATCTAAAATATAGAGATGTAGAAAATTGCAAGTCTGGGATGAAGATATTGAAGCCCTTTCAATTTGTTGTATGACTTTTACTTCATTGGTTCATAGGTCCAGGGCTAGCAGTACCAATCCTAACCCCTCTTCCTCCATCATTTTATGATGAGAAAACTGAGTCCAGAGAGGTAAAATGATTGGTCAAAGTAAGAAAGATAGAATAAGTTGCCAATCCAGTATTTTAATTCAGATCCTATAGCACTAAGGTTGTTACTCTTTCCAGGCACTCTTATTTTAGGTTTGTTCCTATTTCTTTAAGCTTAGCTATTAAGGACACACTCTCTCTCTCTCTCTCTCTCTCTCTCTCTCTCTCTCTCTCTCTCTCTCTCTCTCTCTCTCTCTCTCTCTCTCTCTTCTCTCTCTCTCTCTGTATGTGTGTGTGGTATGTAACTGTATGTGATATATTAGAATGGAGAGGCAGATTAATGCAAAAGTCCCTCATTTCCTATCCTGTTGATAATCTTCATGTCTCTGAATATTATTCTTCCATTCTCCAAGGCTAGTAAACTTGAAGCATTTTTGGAAGTTTTAGTTTTTGTCAGGTCTTACATCCATCCTATCCATTAAAGTTTTGCTTAATCATTCTGGAAAAAATATTTTGGATTGAATCCTTTATTTCTATTGCGATAATCTCCTTTCTAACCAAGGTCTTTATAATATCACATTTGAATTACTATAATAGTCTTATAACTGATTCTGCCGACTCCAGTTTTAATATTTTCTGTCTTCCTTCTAAACCATCCTAAACACTGCTACTATTATTTATGAAAGAGGATGATATTGAGATAGAGTGGGAATTAGAATTGTAATTTCATGGGTATAAGCAATTTCTATTTAGGAAACTTCTATTGCCATTGCAGATCTATGTCTACTCTGAAATTTAAACTCTTAGAAAGGGAAAATGAAAAGGGTTCCTGGATATTTCCATTCCCTGCTATAGTGTGCGGTCCTAAAGGTACAAAGCCTAATCTAGAAAGTATGTGCCCTGTGTTGGTTTCCCTAGGAATGAGCTTTTTGCCATAGACTCACAGCTTCAAAGAATGATGATAAAACACTATCAGAAGTAGTAGTGTACTACATGAGAATTAGTGTGGTGGTTTAGTGGACAGAGTTAGGGCATCCTGACATTCATAGGCTAGAGTCCCTGAGCAAATAATTCTGCCTTTCTTCATGTGTTAATGGGGATTACATTATTACCTACTTCAGAACTGTTTTGAGGGAAGCACTTTAAAAAACTTGTGAGTTTTTATTATTTTTCAAAAAAAGAAGGGACAAGACATGGTATTTGGCAACTCCCTGCTGGAGGATATCAAGGCAAAGGAGTGAACTAATCTGAACAGTAGGGAGGTATCCTATGGCTTTAGACATATTTCAAAGATGTGATGGAGACCGCTTTGAGAATTGTCAAAACTGACGGCCACTACTTGCTTTTGGTACTTCACATAGAGAAAAATCATTCTGGGAGATGAAACCTAGGAAAAGTTGTAAGGGATTATGAAGCCCTGAAAATAATAATGAAGAATGTATGGGAGCAATTAATGTTTTCTTCATCATTGCTAATTGTGGTGGGGGCTCTAGAAAAAAAAAGACAAAATTAGAAAGTAAAAAACTAAGTAAAGAATATGGTTTCTGAGAATTGGATTTAAATATTTAGTTCATAGCTTAAGATAGAGGAACAGTAATAATAATAATTTAACATTTATGTAGTACTTACTATATGCCAGACACTAAGCCAAGAGATTTATAATTATTATTGCGGTGACCTCAGTCAAACTGAGATCTGTTGAAATTCTTAGCTTAAAAAGACCAAGGTCTCCCACTGCATCCCGGGCAATCTCCAATCATCCTGATCTACGTCTGGCTACATCACTTCCCAGATGTTCTGGAAATGAATCATTTCCAGAACAAAGGACAAACAACAACAATTATCATTGCATTTGATACTCCTAACAATTCTGGGAAGTAGGTGCTTTTTATTACACCAATTATCCAAATGAGGAAATTGAACAAAAAATAACTTGCCTGGGGTCGCTTAGGCAGTAAGTGTCTGAGGCCAGATTCTTCCTGACCCGGTCCAGTCTTCTCTCCTCTGCACCATCCACTGTCTTGGGGATTTATAATCAGAGAGCGAGTTTAGTTAATGAGAGCTAAAAACCAATCTTTTTGTCCTGAAATTGATGAATTAGATTAAGAGAACTTTAAAATGAAAATGGAAGTTGTGGGGAGAAATTAGCCACATTTACTTGTCAAGCCAGTTGCCAGAGAGAGTAGCATATAAAATATAAGAAGAATTGGTAATTCTGATTTTTAATGTAATTTTCAGGAAATTATAGTAAAAAAAATGAGGAGTTTGAATGTATATACATGAATGTTCAAAGGGTAATATGATACATTTTAGATATTAATCTGGGAAGGAAAAATTCTCCCCACTTATACCATTAAGATATTTCAGGAAATGTTTATATGTTTTCTTCAAAAAGAATGGGTATGATGAGAAAATCAGTTAGGGAAATTAAACTAATAAACCAGAGGTGAGAAGTTGATTTAAAAAATTAATTGAGAATCCAAGGAGACGAAAAAACATCTAACATCTCTCATCTGCAATTTGATTCTAGTTTCTAATAAAATGGCCTTTTTGCTCGCCAAAGCCAACCCAGCTACCTGTACCCTTGATCTTCTCTTTTTTTCCCTTTTCTCCAGCAGATACCTTTTTACCATCATTTTCTCTTTCTCTATCATCTTCAATCTCTTACTTTCTAAATAGGTCTTTGATACCTATGAACATACTATATAATGGGGTCTTGTTGCCTCTGAATATACTTATACCGCCTTCATTCTTAAAACAAATGAAAAAACAACCAAACCAAAACCAAAAAACCAAATTAAACCAAACCAAACAAACAAATAAAAAACAACCTCACAATATCTTACTGTATTTGCTATCTGGAAATGTCCTATTTTTCTCCTTCCACTTTGAATCAAACTTCTTAGAAGACTCATAAGCCATGTTTTCACATTTTCTAGTCTCATTCTTCTAAATCCTTTGCAGTATAACTTCTGACATCATCAAGCAAATGAAACCAGTCTCTCCACAGTTACTAATGAAGTCTTTATTGAAAATGCTAATTTCCCCCAATTCTCATCCTTCTTGTCTTCTTTATATCATTTAAAACTGAAGGCTATTTCCTCCTCTTTTGTGATTCTCCTCTTGTCTCACTTCTTAGTATTCTTTGCACAAATAACAGTCCTATCACATCCACTAACTGGAGGTGTCCACTAAGGTATTGTCCAAAACCTTTCCTCTTGCTCATTCACTCACTTCATTAGCTCAAGTAGGTTCAAGCATCATCCCTATGTTTATTATTTTTAATCTATATATCCAGACCTAGTATCTGGAGCTTTAGTCCTAATTATTACCAACTGCCTACACAGTTCATACTAGACATCTTGTAAACATCTACAATTAAATATATTCAAAACAAAAATAATTATCTTTTGTAGAAAACCCATTCCTCTTCTGAATTTTATTCTTGCTATGTGGGCATCAACATTTTCCATTTATTAGGGATCATAACATACATACATATGTATGTATACATATATATATAAATATACATATATGCATTTATATGTTTATATGTGTGCATATATCTTGTGTGTGTGTGTGTGTGTGTGTGTGTGTGTATACTACCTAGCTGCTTCTTATCTCTCTGTTAAGGTGTTTTAAATGGGAAGCTTATTATCTTTCTCTTCTTGAATATGAGATAACATTTTACATCTAAAATACCAAATGAGAAAAAAATAACTAAACAAAGATGAGCAATTCTACTAGATCTTGGATCCTTTTGCTTAAAAGAATAACCCAAATACAGTCTCCCTGTATTCAATGGATAGCTGCCATATATCTGGTAAATTTTAATTTTCTCTTATTTTTATTGTTTGTTTTCATCCCTAAAATGAGACGAAGAACTTTACTCAAAAAGATATAATTTACTCAAAAATAGACAATTTAATACATAATCAGTAACATGTATCTGGTCCCAGACTGCCCCATAGGTGATATCCATGATTAGATGATACATTGCTATCAATCTTATTAAATATCTGTGGGTTATTAAGGAACATTTTACTCACATCCCTTACTTTTCCTCTCTTGCCTTAACCAATTAATATTGCCAAAGATTCTGAGACATAAACCTGGAAGCAGAGGTACCATATAACATCTTGTTTCCCACCAGTAATCATCCTGGAATCTCTGAAAAGAAGGGAACATTTCTAATACAGTTTTGAAATAAGACTTCTACTATTCAACAGGGAAATCTGGGAAGCCAAGAGAAGTCTCTGGAGCTACTACACAAACACACCATCACCTCAATCTGTGCCCAAATTTAGATACCTGTAGAATCATCCAACTTCTATCTGTCTCTAGTCACCCATATAGAATATCCTTCAACAAATCTCCTTCACACACATAAAACTTGTGTTCCTTCTCGTGTCCCCAGTGAGGACACTTGTGTTACCACTAAATCATTCATCTGCAAAGATATTTATTGCCAAATGAAAAAACTGAAATAGGGAGGAAGAACTTATCAAAACTCCTCATCTCCAAATTTCTCTAATTCAGAGAAGCCTCATTCCAATTATTGTAGTGATAGTCACTAAGTACCCGAATTTATCATTATCATTCTACTCATTAAATTTATATAGCTCCCTATTATTCAAGGGTTAAATAAACTTGCCTTTCCTTGACTTTTTGGAAGTCTTTACCACATAGTCCTTTCCTAACTTATGATATATTATTTTTCTCAATGGTCCCCATTTCCTAGAATCCTCTCCTTCCTTATTTTACTCTTAGAATTCTTGGCATCCTTGAATTTCAATTCCATTTAATGCAGGCGACCTTTCTGGGTTCCTTTTCTTTTCTCTCTCCCTGCCAGCCTTTAATGTTTTCCCCTACAAAGTCACTTTCATTCTTGAAATATCTTGTATTTATATATTGTATGAACTTGTTTTTCACATATATTGTCTCTATATTAGAATGGAGTTTTTTGGGGAAGAGACTATTTTTGTTTTTTCTTCTATCCCCAATTTATTATTGTGCAAAGTGTACCTTGCACAGAAGAGTCAGTATAGGTTTCAAATATGCTTGTTGATTGATAGATATAACCCTCATTTTTGTTGATTTTTGTTGGTGTGTTCCATCAATAAATTCTCTATAAAGGTACATCTACAGTTACCATGTACCTTAAGATCTTAAGAATTTGTTGGAAGTGAGAGATCAAATGACTCATTTGTTACAAATAAATATGTTTCAGAAGCAGTATTTGAACCCAGATTTTCTTGATTACATAATTATTTCCCTCTCCATTATGCAATAATAAAGAAGGGTTACGTGATTGCACAATGACACACAAGTAGTGAATGACCGACTTGGGATTTTAGTTCAGCTTATCAGATTCCAAGTCTTTCATTAATTGGTCTTTACTACATTATTAGGATTCTCTCCCATCTTTTTTTCTCCCCAACTTGAGTTCTGTGCTAAATCTTCTCCCTGACAATAGTGAATACTTTTGGTGAGTCTTCCTTTTTTATATCTAAAATGGTATGAATAATCAGAGACAGACAAATAGAGCTATTATTGTTACTATACATTTCAAGAAATCATTTATGATGTTGACATGAGTGCTAGAATCCCTCTTTTGGAAGATAGTATCTACAGCATCATTCTTTTTTTCCTGAATCAAATACTCAAATACTCAAATATCAATTAATGATAAGGCCAGTAGAATGTTGCAGGCTCTATATCACTTAGTCAATTGTATGATGGAAAAATGGAGATCATTATAAAATATTACTTTTAAAAACCTGTATTTTTCTTTTTCCTATGTTCATCAACAATGATTTAAATATATGTGTATATGTATATATGTATGTATGTATAATATTTGAGAATTACTGATATTCCATCAGTTTTTGTTTTTTGTATGAGGGGGCAGGGAGTTTTGAGACTTTTTTTCTTATGCCACTGAATTATCATTGGATAGTGAGTTGTTTTTTGAAAAATATTGAACAATTTTCACTAAGCCCTAAAACATTGTAGATCCTTTTAGATGAAGTCTATCTTCATTCAAAAAAGAATCTGGTTTGAGTCCTCACATGGAATAATTAAACAATTAAAGAATGACTATAATTTAGACTCTGATATACAGTTGTGCATACAATCTATAGCATATCTTTTCATCTTCCTTCCTTCCTCTCATTCTTTCTGTCAAAGTCAAACTGTAGAGTTTTTTAATCTTTATACACACATATATAGCATATATACCATACAACTAATATATATGTGTGTATGTGTGTGGATATATATATATATATATATATATATATATATATATATATATTCTTTTTTGTAAACTATATACACACACATATATATAAAATTTATACACCTATCTTTTATATGCATATATATGAACTATATATGTATACACACATGCACACACATATATGTCTTTATGTATCTTTCATGTTCTTGCATAAAGTAGGCTGTTTACTTGGTTTTTTGTTTTTACTATCTCCCTGACCCTGTTTTTCCCCCATTATATATTTTTTTCACCTTTTAGACCACTTTTCCTGTGTAATCCATCACCTGCAATGCATTATAGTCCACTCATATATGTTATGTACCTCTCCACAGGAGAGGACTACTTGCTTTCTTAATGTCCACAGAGTGTTAACAAAAAATACAAAAAAAACCTTTAACTCATTAAATGGACCTACTGAGGCAAACTTATGGGAGAATGTGAATGAAAACAGCGTAGTTCAAGCAAGCAAGAATAGTTTCCATTTGTAAACTATTTCATTGGCTATTATTCCCACATCAATGTCACTATCACCCACTCTTAGAGAATTGGGGTTCCACTTCCTTTTACAGAAGAACATGAAATTGTTTCCCTTTACTCCTGGTTGCCTTTTAGCCTCTAAACTATCTTAATGCACACTTAAACCTACATTTTCCTCTATCCCCAATACTTATCTTCGCTCTAATGGAAATGGATCTTCAATTTCACAGTCTATTTCTATATCAATGTCTTTAATACTAAAAACAAATAAACAATCAGCACTTGTCCAGATTCTTCCTTATATTTCAGGTATTGTACTAAGGGTGGGGAAAATGCAAATAAAAAACAAAAATAATCTCTAATATAAAAAAATTTACATTCTAAGGAAGATGGGAGAAGGAGAGAACATACATAAAAATATATACAATATAATAAACATTTATTAATCCTATTATGTGCAAAGCACTATTGTTTAGCAGTGATACTAAGCTAGAAAATAAAAATCAAATACAGAGCAGCAGGTAGATAACATTAGTGAAATAATCACTAGCAGCTGGGAAAACCAAGAAAGAGTCTTAGAGGGGGTGGCATTTGCACTGATTCTTGACAAGACCCAGGGGAGTGGAAGTGAGTTTTCTAAGTATGATGGAGAGCCAGTTCAAAGATACAGAGATGTGAAATAGAGCATCTATTATGTGTGAGGAACAAAAATAGGTCAGGATGGCTGTACCAGAGAAATCATGAAGGGGAGTAACATTTAAAGAAATTAAAAAGCTAGGAATGGAGCAGGTTGTGAAGAGTTTTTAAAGCCACACAGAATAGTTTATATTTTATTTTAGAAGCTTTAGGGAGACAGGGGTTTCTTGAATGGGGGAGTAGCATGGTTGGAACTCCCATTTCTGGAAAATCTCTTTGGCAATTTTGCAGTAGATCAAATAGAGTGAAGAGGCTTAAATAAAGGAGACCAATTAGGAGATTATTGTCATATAAAGGTGAAAGGAACTAATGTTCCTTTCTATAGGAACTATAGGGACTCTCCTCTGTCCCCTTTAATATGCCCAAGGCTTAGTATATTGCGTAATATCTAGTAGGTACCTAATAAAGACTTATTAATTGACCAGATGAGTAGAGAGAAGGATACATATGTAAGAAATATTGCTAATGGAGAAACAATATTTGACAAATTGTATTGTGAAGGAGAATAAGCAATCTATGATAATTCTATGGCCACGAACCTTGTTGACTAGAAAGGTGATGTTACATATCTAATAGAAATAGGGAGGTTCCTTTCTCCCCAAAAAAGGGAGACTTGGAGGAAAACATAGAAAGTTTAGTTTTGGACATGTTGAGTTTGAGATATACCTGAGACATTCAATCTGAAACATCTTATAGGCAACTGTATATACCATGAGACGAAACACCAGGAAGAGACCAGGACTAGATAAATAAATCTTAGTATCATCTGTTGAGAAATGGTAATTGAACTCATGAAACATGACAAGATCATGTAGAGTATAGAGAGAAAAGAGAAGAGGGACCAAAATGGAACTTTGAAATCTGTGATTTAATCAGTCTACATATTCTCTTAACTAATATAAATCATAAGTACTCAATGTCTTAATAAAAGATTTCATTAAATGTGTGATCAAAAATTTCGATTTTAAAGATGGTTAGCTATATGGTGATGACCTTATTTGGCTAAACTTAGCTAGGATGATTCTTGGGTGGCAGAATGCTACTGTTCTCCTGCCTGAAGCCTTTGAATTTTGTAGAACTTAGTAAAAAATGCTCTTTGCTATCATGACCATTGAAAATCCAAAGTCATATCCATGCTCTATTGGAATACTAGAATAATATTTTGATGAAGAACTATTTTTGATAATAGTTTATTCATTTAGTTTTTAAAAATATACACATCTTTTTTTTTCCCATTATTTCATTTGTCCTCTTTTTACATTATGTAATACATGTATCATTATTTTTAAGTAGAAGAATTAATGATTTGGATAGGTATGGCTGGGGTTCAGACTTACAGAAAAGTTCCATCAGTCAACAAAATATCCTAGATCAAATTCACTTTTAAACTGTTTTGCTTTTCTCCCAGTTACAACTTCTTCAGGTCTTCCCATTATTTCAGCTGGGTTTGAGAAAATTCCTTTTCTAGTATGCCCTTAGCTACTAACCCTGGGTCCTTAGAAATTGTCTTAAAGTTTTACTTAGCAAGACAAGGTGGTCAAGTGAAGCTGATAGCTTTTTTTCTACATTCTTGGAAGCATCAAAATTGCAGGTTTCCCTACATTTACATTTTACAAAGGAGGAAATTAATCTGTGAGGTTAATTAAATAGCATGACTAAATTTACAAACAACTGGAATTAACCAAGATTTTTATTGTAATTTAGTCAATTTTTAGTTGTGTCTGACTCTTTGTGAACTCATTTGGGTTTTCTTAACAAAGATAGTGAGTGCTTTCGTATTTCCTTCTCCGCTCATTTTTCAGCTAAGAAAACTGAGGCAAAGAGGGTTAAATGACTTTCCCAGGGTTACACATTTCATATGTGTCTGAGGCCAAATTAGGTCTTAGAAAGAGAAATCTTCCTGACTCCATGTCTGGTGCTCTTATCTATTATGCTACCTATTACCCTGAGCCAGGACTTAGGCTTAGGTATTCAGACTCCAAGCCTGCAATACTATACTGCTCATATACATATTATTTCTGATCCTTTCCCTTATTCATCCAACAAATACTATTTGACTGATATTATATGGGAAATGTCGAATACCTATCTTTGAATTTGAAATAGCTTTCTGATACCAATTCTCATGACATATGCATATTCAACCATAGACCAATAAACCTAGTGATTTGCATCTACTATAGATTAAAAACATTGTTGGAAGAGCTGTCCTGATATAATGAAGTCATTTTTAGAACAATAAAACTCTAATGAAAGAGAAAAACAGGTTTATTACCTTTTAATTACCCCAACCATGAAAAAGGCCATGCAGTTTTAGTTTAATAGGTTAATTTACCTAAGAAGGAAATTTTATATAAGTTAGAGCTCCTCTAGCTAGGCGATTTTCTCTTACTCAGCTCCTGTTTCTTGACACTTTCTCTCATTCAACTTCCAAAAAATGACTTACTCAGTATCTTTAATATCCTGTAATTTAACTACTTCCCCTTAGTGAAATCCCCAATGGGTTTGGAAACATCCAGTCCCAAAAGGATCTATCTTTAGGCATGAGAGAAATAGGAAGGAAACTCCATTAGTAAAAAGTTAAGAGAGCAGTTCAATACCAACACAGAAAGCACTTCTCAAATATACTGAGACAGACTCCCTCTTATTGCTTATTGACTAGAGCTTTACTTGGAAGGGTGACAGTTGTTTGTAATAGCTCATTGCCTGTCTATACATGGGTGTTGTAAGGTGGTGTTTATACATAACTAATTCTTTTTCCATTTTGTCAGCACCCTGATACAGAAGGACAGTCAGACTTGAAATACAAATATTGAAGAGGTGCCTTATTCAAAAACATCATTGCAATTTATGTCTTTGACTATTTTTCATTTGAGCTAAAGATTGGTTTGAAAAGGATACCAATGAATAAAATCTGGAAATAAATATGATATAGCATCTACAATAACTACTTATGATCCGGTGGTTGTGGATTCTGTATTTTCTTTGTGTGGAACTTTCTCCTTAGAGTGGAATTATGATTGAATATATGTCTTTCTGCATCAAAGATATAAAATAATAACATGAGCTAGTAGTAAAAGGCACAGAGTATAATGAAGATGAATTTGGAATAATACTTAAAAGAGTTGGCAGATATAAAAAATATTAATAACATGATGATAAAAATTTATTTTTCAAAAAATATTATTATTTTACCTTTTTGAAATGTGTTAGATTTAGTAGGAATCTAAATGTTAGATTTAGAAGGAATGGTTGGAAAGATTATCAGTAAATCATACTGTCTACTCAAAAACATTTAATGACTCCCCTTTGATTCCTACATAAAATTTCATGTCATTTGTCTCACATTCAAGGTACCATCTGGTATTAACCTACTTTGTCAATCAATTGATCAATCAACAAACAAACATTTATTAATCACTTATTAACAAACATTTGCTTGATGCTAGATATGAAGATAGAAAAGAAAAGGCTCCTGATCACAAGTAGCCTACACTGTATTTGATAGAAACATATATATATATATGCATATATATATATGTATGTATATATATATGTATATATAGATATATTTGTGATGTGTGTGTGTGTACAAAATAAATATAATAATTCTTTCTTTTAGGAGGGAGAAGGCAGAGTGGGAGGAAGGCATCTAAGAAATAAAGCCAAAAAAGCCTCCAAGGAGAAGGCAGTTTGAATTTAGCTTTGACTTGAAATTACTCATCCATACACTATATACTCCAACCAAACTGGATATCTCTCTGTTCTCTAAATGTAACTTGTGTCCTGCTACTTGTAGGCAATTGTTTATGATTTTCTCTGTCCCTGGACAGTATTTCCTCTTTCAGATTCTATTGAATTCATACCCATTCTTCATGACTAAATTCAAATATCACCTACTCTCCTTTGCCTTGGATAAATAATATAATTTCCCCTTGGATTCTGCTGTTCTGCAACAATAATGAATTCATAATTTAATATTGTGTATTCTATTTATCTGAACTTAACTTTCATTCCATTCCTAGACTGTATGCGCTATCTTTTATTCAAAGTTTTTTTCTTTTTGCCCTACATACAATACTTTGTAAATTTTAGAATCTAAATAAAGATTTACTAAATGATCACAAGACAAAAATGCAGAGTGAATGTTAATTTTTCAAGATACCAACAAGCTGGTTGTTTTTAAGATAAGGTATTGTGATCTTTTTGACATTCTAATCTTATCTTGAGTCCAGTACTAGAGATGATAGTAATGATAAGATTGCAGAGGAAGAATTGTACTGCTAAATGAAATTGATGGATCTTCTAGGAATTGAACAGATTCCAGGAGTTAGTTTTTAAAATAGTACCCAAACAGCTGTTTGCTGTCATTGGATTCTGGACAAGACTCCATCTCTCTTCCATTTTAAAATAAATTACCTTGGGCTTTGAAATTTTGCTGCTGAAACAAAATGGAATGAAGAGCTTTGTGCATCTCTTATTAATTGCATATTTAAAGAACAAAACACTTTTCTTCCTTTTTTAAAAAAAAATGGATTTTTCATTTCAAGTTGGAGTCAAATATCAATATGGGTAAAATTGGTAGTTCCCAGAACTGATGAGAATTCGCAGAGCTTAATAAAATGAACTCATAGCTTGCTCTTGCAGCAACATATCTAGGGAAAAAAGAAAATATTGATTAGTTCATTTTATAAGAGCATCTGTAAATTACTGTTGTTTGAAATAACCTTATTGCTAAAAAATTCTATAGAAACTGTATCTCCCCTCACTATAAGGAAAGTCAGTGAATTTGAGAAATTGCCTGGTTTGGGGGCTTGTAGAAGAATTTATTCCCATATGCTATCCATTAATATGAACTTTAGAAACCTGGGATTATCTTAGCTTCTGAATCCTAAATGTGATCTTGAATGATATACCTCCTTCAATTCAATTCAATATTTAGTAAGGTCCAACCACATGTAGTGCATTGTACTATATGTTAGAAAATAAATTATGTTATAACTTCCAGGAAGCTTACAAATTCTCAGGGGGTTAAAACATGCATACAATTTTAAAAAACAGCATAATTATATGCCAGAAAAATTCAAATGGAGAACTATGGTAAATTTGAGGGAGGTGAAATCAATAATATCCAGAGGAAAGAATTCATGGGAGAGTTGACCCTTTAAATAGTTAAATAAAAAGTTTGATTTTAAAGGAAAGGCTATATTCCAACAGGTGACTCTGGAGGAAGTGTCAATTCCAGTCCAATTGAAGGCATTGAAGCAAAAGAAGACATTATTAAATTAATCAATAGTGAATCTTCCACTTTGGTTAGCATAGATTATACTTGGGGAAGAAATGAGAGAGAAGGCTATAAAGGAGATCAGCATTAGACTGTGGACATCCTTAGTTTCCAGGATCAGGAAATTTTGACAATGGAGATTTGACAGTGGAAAGACATGGAAAGTATTTGAGCAAGAGAGTAACATGATCTGAGTGGGTGATGAGGAAGGCTATTCTGGAAGCAATACTCTTGACTAATAAAGAATAAAACCATTGAAATATATGCTCTTCCTAAGAATAGAACTCTTGCTACAGTGACTACACCTTTCTCCCCTCCTTTCATTTGCTTTTAAGCCTTGTACAGTTGCTCTTTTGAATCACAACTCACAAAAACAGCAGCTAAAACAACTGTCTAAAAGGATTCACACTTTAATTGCAGCACATATAACATTTAGTAATTACTTAGTTGACACACTTCATTTATCTAAATTTTCCCAGCTGTAATGAAAGCTGCCCACACAATTTTCTATTGTGGATAACAAACCTACAGCTATATCATAATTCTGCCTATCCTGGAATGACACCAAAAGAAATCATCTATTTCTTGATCTACATTGTGACCCAATACAATCTGACCACATATCCTAGCTTATTTCTCTTTCCGTTGTGGAATTATGATGATTGAAATAGCAAGAGATTGTTTAGGTTTCAATTTTTCAAGATGAAAAAGATGCATCTTATTTATAACAATGTTTCTAAAGTCAGTGATTTTTTTTTTTAGCTTAAATATCATGAGCGTTACTTATAAAGCCAAATACCTACTTTCTAAATTTTGAACTTTTCTTTCTCGATACTCAAAAGTAGAGGTAGAGGAAATTTGAAATGGGAATGTTTAAGTTCCAGAATGTGTTTTTAGACATAGAGAACTAGGGATCTGGTGTGATGAAAACAAATTATAAATAATATCATTGTGAAAGATAGGTTATTCAGTTAGTAAACAAGCATTGATTAAATACCTACTGGGCTAAGTGCTAAGGATACCAAAAAAGGAAATAACAACTACACAAAAAAGGAAATAATGACTTGAAAACAATCATTAGCAAACCAGAAAAAAGGAGTCCAATGTAGAATAGCCTCAAAGGGAAGCCATGAAGTTTAAAGAGGACTAAGAAAGGCTTCTTGCAAAAAAAAAAAAAAAAAAAAAAAAAAAAGGATTGTTAGCTGATGCTTGAAGGAAACTAGTATATCGAAAAGGTGGAAAGAACTCTAGGTATTTGTGGTTTGGAATCTGGTGATAGAGTATCATGTACAAAGAACAAAGAGTTCAGCATCTTGGATTACAAGAATAATATGGAGGGAAGAAGGATAGAAAAGTCAGGGAAGGCAGCAAGAGGCCAGGTTATGAAAGGCTATTGGGAAAAGACAATGAATCCAGTTTTGGATATACAGAATTTAGACCATGAGTGAAACAACCAATTTAAGTTGTCTAACTGGCAGTCAGAAATGAAAACTGGAGGTCAGGTTTTGGAGGTTTGACTATTATGACTACTGTTTTTTTTTTTTTTTGGGGGGGGAGGGTATTTAATTTTTCATTTAATAATATAGGATTCAATAGCAACCTTTGATCTTTCTACTTAACAGATAAAGTAGTTTTATTCAGCATTGACAACATAAAGTGGATGCTGGATATTTATTTATACTATTCAGTTTAAATGTTATCTAAAATCAATGGTTTATAGCCACCAAAATTATGGCATTAATATAATTCAGTTTTATATGACTATTGTTATTAAACAATTAGTAAGATATTTTTACTGAGTATCTACAATGTAGATAGGCACTTTTGGGTATGTAAAGTATAACTCAGGATTGTGACTTCAAGGCTGTAGCATTATAACTGATGAAATCATAAAAAATAAATAACAACAAATGACAGTATGTAATTAAGTGACAGATGAATTTTAAAAAGAAATTAAGTGATGTAAAAATGCAAAGGTCCTTGGTGTGAAGTGATCAGTGATGAGGGGTTTCAGAAAAGAACTGGCACTTGAGGTGAGCTTAGAAGGATTAAGTAGAGTGTGGATGAGTGGACAGGATGATATGCTATCACAGGAATTGGAGGAAACTAACAATATGATGATCGAGCACATGATGGCAGAAATGAGTTGAAAAATGTTTGGCTGAAAGTTAGAAGATCAAATTATCTGGAGCAAACAGTCCAAGATGGGAAATAGTGAAATATAAAACTGGAAATGTAGATTTCAGTCACATTAGTGGGGAAAAGAGATTATAAATGTCAAGTTGAAGAATCTGAGTTTCAAATAGTGGAAAATAACTAAAATTATTTGTAGCAAAGGATTGACGTGTGTAAGGAAGATTGATCTGGAAGTGGTACATAAGATGGGCTGGAAAAAAGATTAGGATGGAGGTGGAAGAATAGGCAGAAGTCTATTTTAGAACTCCAGGGAAATAATGAAAATTGGAATAGAATGGAAGAGGTCGATGATAATAAGAGCAAGCAACAGGTGATTTATTTGCTATATGTTAAAGATGCAGTTGAGTCAAAGATGATACCAACCTTTCAAGCCTACGACAAAGTTTGTCATGCTGACAGAAATAAGGAATTTAGCAAGGAAGTTGATTTTAAAGGAAAAATGATTAATTCCTTTTTAATAGAAATATTGAAGCATTATAATGTCAAGGCATCTATATATAAAGATGCAAAAGATAACTGGAGACAGGAGACTATATTTTAGAAAACAGGTCAAGGGCTGAAACATATATCTAGAAATAATTCATGCAGAAGTGATAGCTGGTACGAAGAAATGAAAGAGGAAAAAAAGGAAGGAGAAGTGACTGGGGACAGAGCCAAGGAATTGAAGCGATACATTTGGTTGTGGATTTCTTGAGTTAATATATCAGATAAGAGCTGGAATGAGAGGTTAGGGTAAGAAATGAAGTCTTGGTGGCTACTCTGATTGAAGTTACAAGTGAAGCAAGAGAGTGTGTGAGTTCTCTGATATATCTATATCTATATCTATATCTATTATGAAGGCATGGAGAAGGAAGTCCTGTGTGAGAACCAGAGATAAGAGCAATTTGTATGAATTGTGAAGAGCAGAAAGAGTTATATGGATAGATAGATATAGATATAGATATAGATATCTATATGTCTACAGATATCTATCTATATAAATAGATCAATAGTTAAGCACAAAAAAGATCAGACAGAGAGTTGGGAAGAGAAGTATGGTAGATGGTGTTATGAGATGTAAAGGTAGAAAACAATTGAAAAGAAGTTATTGACCTCATAAAATGTTTTAAGAATGTTAAGGTAGCTAAGGAATGAGAAATAGCTGCCAGATTTGTAAATTATGGGGCAATTTCAATAATATGATGGAAGTAGAACCAGATTATAGGTAGTCAGGGAGAAAATTTGGAAGCAATGATCTTTTATAGTTAAAGAAAAAAAAGGAAAAAATGGTAACTAGGGAAGACATAGTTTTCAATGAAAAGGTGGGTAAGGAATGAGAAATAGCCACCAGATTTGTCAATTATGAGACAATTTTGATAATATGATGGAAGTAGAAGCCAGATTATTGGTAGTCAGAGAGAAAATTTAGAAGGAATGACCTTATAGTAAAAAAAGGGAAAATTTTGGTAACTAAGGAAGACATCAGTTTCAATGAAAGATCTGTTCAAAGTAAGGGGATCATGAAGATAGAATGTAAGTGAAGAGAAGGATGAAAGAAGCTATCCACAAGGATGGTAATTTGTAAAATAAGATCTTGAAAAGGTGACAGGAGAGGAGGTGAAAGAGATAAACCTTGGAGAGAAGGAATACATCCTACAGGCAAGAAAGAAAAGTATAGATACTGATATGGACTTAGAACATACTGAGAGGATAATAGAAGAGGAATCATATCAGTAAAATAGAAGGGGGTTCATCTGCATAATTACAGTGATATTAGTGCTTAATATTTATATAAAATAATATAATGACTAATCACTTACTTTCTGGCAAGATTTTTCTTTCAATGTTCTTAAAAAATAACTGGTACAATGAACACCATTTTGTGGACAAGGAAAGAAGTTAAATGACTTTTTCAAGGTTACAAAGGTGTTACATATCACATTTGGTATTTGCATCCAGAGTTCCCAATTTCATCTCTGATCCTTGGTTGACTATAAGTGAATCACTTATTAAGCATTTATTAAGTGTCTATTAGGTGCCTCATACTGTGCTGTGTATGCTAAAGACACATTTGTGTATGTTTGTGTGTGTGTATTTGTGTACTACAAGAAAGGGTTTATATAGAAGGTTGTACTCTAGCTTCATCTAGAAGAAAGTAAGATTCTGTAAGGTGAGAGTACATTTCAGGCATAGAGATTGGCCAGTATAAAGGCATGGAGAAAGAAGTCCTATGTGAGAAGCAGAGATAAGAGCAATTTATATGAATTATGAAGAGGAATATTTATAATAAAACAGAAATGATAGATTGGGGCCAGATTGTAATAGCTTTAAAAAGCAAACAGATGCTCATATTTTGTCCTAGAAAAAAACAAAACCAAAAACACTGTTGCCTCGCTGGTAATAGGAAAGCTTTGGACTAAGAGCTTGAGAAGATTTTAGTTATGGTTGTTGCTCAGTTATTTTTCAGTTATGTCTGACTCTTTGTGACCCCATTTGAGATTTTCTTAGTGTTTTTTAAATTCTTTTTCCTCTTTCACCATAATTTCTAGCACAATTTTATTGAATTATTTCTTGTATTATTATATCAAGATTCTTTTTTTGACTCTACCTTTCAGATAATCTGATTATATTCATATGTATTCTCTTCTTGATCTGTTCTCTAGAGAGTTGTTTTTCTTATGAGATGTTTCACACTCTTCTATTTTTTGCATTGTTCCTATTTTGTCATTTCTTTTTCAGGTGGTGATTGGTGTTTTTTAAATTCTTTTTCCTCCTTCACTATACTTTCTAGTACAATTTTATTGAATTATTTCTTGTATTATTATATCAAGATTCTTTTTTTGACCCTACCTTTCAGGTAATCTGATTATATTCATATGTATTCTCTTCTTGATCTGTTCTCTAGATAATTGTTTTTCTTATGAGATGTTTCACACTCTTTTATTTTTTGCATTTTTCCTATTTTGTCTTATTATTTCTTGATCTCATAACTTCACTTGCTTTCCTTTGACCAATTCTAATTTTCAAGAAGGTATTTTAAGATTCTGAATCTCCTTTTTCAGTGAATTGACTTTCTTTTCATAATCTTGTGTTTTTTTTTAATTTTTAAAAAATGTCCTCAATCTCTTTTATTTGATTTTTAAAGTCTTTTTAAAGTTCTTTTATGAGTTTTTTTTTTTAATGCAAGTAATTATTTGATGTTATCTTTGGTGTAAGAGAGGCTTTTTTTGGCTTCAGTATCCTGTTTTGAAAACAGACTCCAGTCTTCTCAATTCTTATGGTAGCTGTATATGGTTAAGTCCTTTCTTCTTTGCCTGTATATATTTTTTAAACTCATAGCAGCTTGTTATTATAATCACCTCTAATTCTAGGGTATAGGAGATGATGCCTCTGAGCCCATGTCCTTTTTATTATTTGAATTTTGTCTTAAGCCTTCTGATATTATTTAAATAGCCATCCTGCTACAATTGTGAATGACAACTCTTGAACAAGAAGGCGGACATCAGTAACATCTTTAGGAATTTTCATTATAAGTCAAAATAATTTTCCACTGTATTCCATCTTCTCTTTAGTGAACTTTTTACAACTCTTAAGTCTTTCTATTACTGAGTAGAATTATATGGGAATACTTTCTTTTAAATCAGAAATTTGGATAACATTAAACACACAAAAGGAGAGCATATTTGCCAACCTTCTTTAGAAATAAACAGAAAAGCAAATTAAATATGCTAATATGCTCCCAATTAGCACAATCATTAAGGACTGTTTTGAATGAACTAATGAACTTTTTGCTTCTTAGTGAAGATAGAACTCACAATAGTAAATTAGTAATTATATCAGCTTAAAAGTATAAGGCTGAGGAATGGTTCTAATAAAATCATTCACCACCCACACTGATGATAGATTGAAATCTGCCAAGCTGAAGAATATGCCTCAGAACAGCGCAGGCCATGGTCCTATAAAATATCAAGTAGAAATTAATCTTTACCACTAGTGGGGCTTTACTTGGATGACTAGCTTGCCTGAGAGCGCCTTGAGTCATTAGGTTCCCTGTGCTTAGACAAGGGTGACTCCTATTAAACCCAGAGTGAATGAGGAGATACCTTATTTTGAGTTTATCAGGCTCTGCTTAATGCCACAAAAATTATAAAGGACTTGTCACCTTAACTGGTTAAAAAAAATAACTGCCCTCTGAGACTAAAGAAACAAATACCCTGAATTCAACATAATACTTCCTTCCAGGAATCTTATAGTGAATCAATGTAGAAAGTGCTTAACTTCAGGCAATTTCCCTTACTCTACAAACAATCAGTACATCTTCATTTAGAGATTTTAAAAAGTATCCTGAATTTATAGACATATAATATACATAATAACATCATGGAGTTAGATTTGGAAGATACTTTAGAGATCATGGTTCAACTCCCCTAATTTCACAGATGAGGAAACTGAAGTACAGAGAGACACTAAATTATTTCTCCAAAGTTACTTAGATATTTGCATCAGTCACTATTAATACTTAAATCCTTTGACTCCAAATCTAGCACCCTTTCCCCTGTGCCATATTGTCCCTTGAGGACACTAGTTAATTCCTCTGATTCTCACCTGTAATTTTTTCCCAGAACTTCTTCCCTTTCCATTTCTGCCAATCTCCCTTTCCTTTTGTTCAAACCCACTGCAGAAAGTCTCTTTGAGTATACCTAGTTCAAATCTATTAGTAATTTCAGGGAGATGGCCCAATGCTCTGTTGGGCTGGCAATGGGCACTGTTCTTCCCTCTCACTGGCCTCTGCTCTTGTGCTAATTGGATTTTACTTCCTTCCAGCTACTTCCTGACTTACTTTTCTGGAAGGTTTGATTTTTCCTTTCAAATTTGAGATTTAAAAAAGTGAATAGGAAATGGAAGTGGCCAAAGCCCTTGCATTCATTGGGGCTTCATCTCATCATGTCTACCGATCAAGACTGCTAAATTATTGCTTAGAAAGGTCTGAGTACTTTTCTCCCTTTGCTCTGGGAAGTTGTAAAAGTGAATAATTTTTTTACAGTTATGAGCCCTCAGCCAGCTATATTTCCCTACCAATTATATATCACAATTGCAAAATCTATTTGTTTTTCTTTTCCTAGGCTTCTCTTCCATGCATTGTTTATTTTCTGAATCATTTGAGTATGGAACACATATGAGTATTGCAAAGACCACATTTGTCTTAAATTGAGTTTTAAAGATAAGATAAACAGAAAGGTAAATAAAAATGAAAGAAGCTTTTATGAGAAAGGAAAAGCTGAAGGAAAGGAAGGAAGAAAGAGAAATGACATGGTTTGGATCTTTCCTCCTTGATGAGTTCATCAAAATATGACCTGCTCAGACATGTCTTGTGCCTCCAGGAGTCCAGCACTGTTGGGACCTCATTACTCAAGTGCCATTCCTGATTCAAAGAAAGTTGCACTTTGGGGCTTCTTCTAGTCTCTCAGACTCCTGTTTTGCATCTTACTTTCTCTTCTGGTATTTACAGTCTCCTTTTTCTGGCTTGTACCCTCCCCTGCAGGGGCTTGGTGGTAGTAAGTCTATGGCTGACTCCATCAGGCATAGGATCAGGGAAGGTAGTTAGGGGATCTGGATGGAAGAAACACTGGTTAGAACTTCTGTCTGAACGAGCAAACATGTCTAGCATCCAAATCACCTTGGCAACTGCAAGCACTATGTTCAAACGGGGGATTGTCTGGCCCCCAGGCCTTTCTAGCTGACCTCTCCCAAACTTCTTTATTCTATAAATTTTTGGTCACTGTGCCAAGCCCTTGCAATTCTATCAAGGAAGTCTATCTCTTTATACCTTCAAAAATATTCTTTTCCCTTAGGAAATATAATTTATGCCTGTTAAAGGCAGGTTTTCTTATGGCAGAAGATAGGGGAATTGTGCTATATTTTGTATTGTATTTCCCCCAAAACACTCTGGTCCTAATCCTTGCTCTGAACTATTCCTTTTGGTGTCACACTGCAAAATTAATCTTCTCATTTGCTTCAAGCCACACCATTTAATACCCCTTGACTCCACATAAAACACCATGATATAAGTATTAAATAAAAGTGGGTCAGGTCTAACTCAGTGTGCATATTGTACTTGAGATTAGGGAACCAAATTCAATAGGTATAGAGTAGGATTTAACTGCTCCTGAATCACTAAACTGTGAACTGTCATGTCAATCACTGGTCATGGAAGTATGATGTATAAAAATTACACGAGAATATTTTTGAGATGATTGATCACATAGGCAAAAATATCAAAACTGCGTATCCCAGAATTTCCAAATTTGCTCTGACAGCATGTCAGAAGTATGTTTTGCTCCTCCCATAATCATTTGGAGTATGACCACATTGCATCCATTTCTAAACTTAATAGTTTGCCATCTATGGGGAAACAAAAGAGAACATTGAAGATGAACAATAGCTGGCTCCTTATTTTATTTGGCTCTCACAATAATCCTGGAAGATAGGTGTTATAATCACCCTCAATTTGTAGAGGAGGAAACTGAAGCTAACAGAAGTGCTTAGCTCAAGGTCACAGAATAACTATATAAGGGAGGATTCAAAGTCAAGTCTTGGTGAATCTAAGGGCCATCCATGCATTTAATATAAGCAACAAATTAGAAAGATTATGTGGACAAAGGTGGAAAAACTTTTTATTAACACTTTGGACCTCTCTTGATGTTTTTTGCTTTCTAGACACTTATTTTGTAAACTATATTAATATACATCTGTCTCTATCTGTATCTCTATAAAATCTATATAGTATATTCATATACATTTTGTCCCTTATTCTAGAATGTAAACACTTAGAGAACCAGAGGTTGAATCATTTATTCATTTGTTCATGAATACCTGGGGGGGGGGGGCTTGCATAATACCTTTACACCTAGAAATAATAATGCAAGGTATCTCAAAAGTCTTAGTGTAGCTTTAAGCTATTAATGCTTAAATAAGCTTTTTAAGTCTTTTTAAGCCCTTGTGAGTTTTAAGCTATTAAAGTTTTTAAAGTTATTTAACCTTTAATAACTTAAACCTTCAGTAAGACTTTTAGAATACCCAGTATCTATACATACTCACACATATATGTATATTTTACCTAAAAAACCACACATGCATGTCCAAAATGTGTCTCTCAAAGGTATATTAAATATATGTATATGTATATATGTTCATGTCCTATATAGAGATATACTTGTGTATGTTCACAAAATATATATGTATGTCATATATATGTGTGTGTACAAACTGTGTAAAAAAGTGTATATAAATATATATTCATACTTATACATGCACATATATACACATATTGCATATTCCAAAGTATATGTTATTTAATATTATATTGTTATAATAAATCATATTATATATTATATGAATATATACATATATAGTACTTCATAGTATGCAAAAAAAAATTTCTCATGCAATCCTTTAATATGCTGTAAGCACTTTTACCTCATTTTACAGATTTAAAAAAAACACAGCACAACCTACGAGATTCTGTGTCCATGATCACATAGCTGGAAAGCACTTGAGTAAAAATTCAAGCCCTTATTTTTGGACTCTAGGTTCAATGTTCTTTCTACTACATCCTGCTTTCTAGGTAGGCACTTAATAAATGTCAATGAATTGAATTGAAGAGAACTCATCCAAATAAGTGAAGTTATTCTCAAGCCTGACAAAAAGAATCTTTGAAAATGATTAATGATGCTCAAATTTATAAAAGAACAACATGCAGAAGATGAAAATAAATGTTTTCTATCTCCTTCCAAAAGAGAACAAGTGAGTAGATTTTAGTCTTATGTGATTGAATTCAGGATAAATTGTAGGAACATCATAAAGCTACAGCTTATATGTACTGAGTACTTACCTGACATATTTTAAAATTTTTTCATTTGTAAAATAGAAATAATAATACATTGCCTATTATGGGTCAATGGATTAAACAAAATACATTCTAAGGTTGGTTTTAGCTTTAAAATTCATGATTTTTAAAAACTAACTTAATATTGGGTTCATATTAGGCAAAGGTATGAGTTAGGTAAGGTTTGTTTTAAATTTTTTATAACTATTTTAAGTGAACCCTTTCCCCACTATTTTGTAGGCTGGCATCCTCTCTAAGGATATACTTTACCATCACATACCCCTCTTACTAGTTCAGGCTTTTTATTGTACCCTATCTTCTCCGTTGAAGTTAGAATAGCTTCTACTAGTACCTCAGATTCTCAAAAGAATATTATTATCTAAGGAAGTGTTATTGTACAATAAAGTCTGCAATTGGCAACAAGAATTAAGAAATGTGTTGATCTCTCTTCTTGACTCTGATTGCTTCAAAGGATGGATGTTCCATAAGTCCATTCATCTTTATTAACTCCAAGTAAGCACTTGAAGGTAACTTTCATAGGGATTCTATAATACTGTCTAAAAAAATAAAAAATTAAAAAACAAAAAACAAAAGCTTTTCTTCTTACTGATCCAAGTTTAATATTGGATCACAAAATTACAGGTATAAGATTCAACAGTGTTTCTATTGGATCTGTGTCCTAAGGAGATCATAAAAGAGAAAAAAAAAACCCACATGTGCAAAAATGTTTGTAGCAGCCTTTTTGTGGAGTGGCAAAGAACTGGAAATTGAGTGAATGCCCATCAGTTGGAGAATGGCGGAATAGGTTTATGAATATAATGGAATATTATGTTTTATAAGAAATGATGAGCAGGCTGGTTTCAGAAAATCCTGGAAAGATTTACATGAACTGATGCTAAGTGAAATGAGCAGAATCAAGAGAATCTTATACACAGTAACATCAAAGTTATATAATGACAAACTGTGATAGATTTGGCTCTTTTCAACAATGAGGTGATTCAAGGCAATTCCAATAGACTTGTGAGAGAAAGTGCTTTCCACATTCAGAAAGAGAAATATGGACACAATATGGATCAAAGCATAATATTTTCACCTTTTTTTGGTTCCTGTTGTTTGTTAGGTTTTTTTTTTTCTTTCTTGTGTTTTTCCTCCCCCCTTTTTTTTTGTTCCTGTTTTTGTTAGTTTTTTTTTCTTTTCTTTCTTGTGTTTTTCCCCTTTTTATCTTATTTTTCTTGTGCAGCATGATACATATAGAAATATGTTTAGAAGACTTGCACAGTGTAACCTATATTGGATTACTTGCTGTCTCGGGGAGTAGGGAAGTGGGAAAAAGGAAGAAAAAACTGCAAGATAACCTCATAGACTTGATAATTAGAAAGGTAGTAATGTTCCTGAAAGAAACAGAAATTAGGAAGAGGTGTGTTTTCCAGGGAAAGAAAGGCAAGATAAAAGGCCTGTTTTGGACATGTTGATTTTGAAATATCTATGGGTCATCTAGTTGAAATCTGTCTTACAGAATCTATTTCTCTATCTGCAGTGACATAAATAGTATTTGAAATTGAATTGCTGAAGTGCATTATTATACATTTAGTCCATAGTCTCAACTTGATGTGGAGTGCTTTTACTGTGCAATTCCCATTAATACTGATTGTCCAATTTAGTGCTTCGTTAGTGAACTGCAGAACACTTGTAAACTTCTGGCTCATGGAATCAACCACATTTGAAGTTTTCTTCACATGCAAATTTGTACCCCGTGGGTGAGACTAATTTCAACCTCTTACTCAAATGTGGACATTTACTATGTGTTTCTAGTTTCTGTTGAAGCCGTGGATATGTTCATGGCTCAAGGAAGTGTTTATATTCAGAAAGTATTGGAGTGTTTCAAATATGAACAGATGGATTAGTTGGCAGAAAGCAAAATAGGGTCCAACCTAGAAGTTTTAAATTTTGAATTTCCAGGTAAAATTGTCATTTCTAAAAACAGAGTTTGAACTAGGAATCATGTTTCCTAGAGTAATTCATTCTGTTAGAGAATATCTCAAACTTCCTTGAATTTAGTCTTTATCTTCAAAGAGCAGTTGTGTGTGTGTGTGTGTGTGTGTGTGTGTGTGTGTGTGTGTGTGGTGTGTGTGTGTGTGTGTGTGTGTGTGTAGGTATGATGGGGGTAAAATTGTGTGCTGGAGTGATGTGCTAGGTACATTTGTACTTCATTGATACAGGTCAGTGGCAGTGGTCTGGGAACACTTCAGAAATATATCCTACTAACAAAATGTCAGCAACTTGAGGCAAACTTAGTAAACCTGTGGGGTGCTACTTTTGCCTCTTCTGTGTGTAATAACAGGAATAATTAGAAAAATCAATTTATGTTGTGAGGTTCCCATCAATGTGATGAATTTATAAGATGAGCCCTTTGTTTGCTGGCATCTAACAGGCACCTTTCCTTTAAATGTGGACACCTAGTTGATAAGATTGGGTTCTGGGTCTAAAACCCAGGAGGACAGACTTATTTTTTTAAAAGCTGTTCCTCCTTGTGAGATAGATGTGAGCTGTGACATTTATAGCCATTTTTCCCCATCCTGTGTCCCTCAGCTTCTGAGAAGCTACTTGCACAATGCAGAGCAGACCTGGGCTTCTGTAAGGGTAACAGAAACCAGGGTCCATGAATAGTTTTCTTCCCTCCAGGAGAAGTTAATAAAAACTTACAGCAGAAGCACAAGCACACACATGGATAATAAAAACCCTAATAATGGACATTTCTAGCTCCATGGATCATGGCGTTCAGGATCTTAAAGTTTTCTTGCAGAGACACATGCCAGACATATATGTGTACACTTGGTCAGCTCAAGAGGATAGTTCATGGATAATGACAAAGACATATTAATTCTATGTGAAAAAGGCTTGGAGATTTTGAATTTCAAAGTCAATTTGATTCTGGAATCTAATTTTCTAACCAAAAATATTTTCTGGGAAGTTCAAATGTTTCCTTTTTGGATAATCTGAATTTGAGTTGTTTCAAAGTTCAAGAATCTGGGAATAAGGACTTTTAGAGAAAGATTTCATGAAGTACTATGCTTCTTGAAGAGAAGAGCGGATGGTCTGCATAATTCCTACTTGGTTTCCTAGCTGGAGAGCAAAGCCAGTACATTACTTTGACAGTTCAAGTCTGATGAAAAGGTAATTGCTTGTTTAGCAGTCTTTACAGTATGTTTATCTTTCTGTGAGTGTCTAAATCAAGGGGTGATACTACAAGTCGTAGGGAGATAAATGAACTATGTATGATTTTTGTAGGAAAGAAGGACTCACTGGAATCCCAATGAATTATTGTTATTCTGTTCTCTTAAAGAGAGAAGTGATAGGCTATTTGAGAGTTTTATGTTTTCCAGTACTTGTTTCTGTATTTGTGTGAGTCCTCTAAATTTTATTTATTTTCTGTGGGGTAAAATAAAGGCTAAAATAAAACCATGTTCTTCTATTGGTTAATAAGTTTGAGGGAAGTCTAGCCTCATCCACAAGATGTACAAAGAAGCCAATTGTCAAAAATATAGACTATATTATATATTATAGAGTATTCATCATAGGAAAAGAAGAAGTATAGGAAGAGAAAAGTATACCTTTAAAGAGTGTAAGCTTCTCCAAATCTATAAGCAGTTCTTAAAGGTACTTTTTTATCTTTTTCTTCTATAGTTTATCAGAGGAAATTATAATTTTAAGGTTTGCAAAACAATACACACACACACATACATATATAAAATGATTCTCACTGTAAACTGGTGAGTTAAGTATAATATGAATACTAATATATTATTCGTCCCTTTGTACAGATAATAAACTCAATCTCATAGAGGTCATGATTTTCCTACAACCAAAAATTCAATTCCCTAAAATTTTATTAAGTACTTACTTACTGTTCAAGACACTCTTTTTATCTCCCCACAGCTATCATCTCAGACTGCATCATCAGTGGCAATTTCAATTGTCACTTAATTTGTCTTCATGACTTAAGCCTCCGTTTTTGAATAAATCTTCAACAGAAGTACCAAAGTGTTATTTCTAAAGCTCAGATCTTAACATGTCTTCACTGATCAAAAAAACCCTTGTGTCTCTTACCTCTAGGATCAAATACAAACTTCTTTATTTGACATTCAAAGCTCTTCACAATCTTATTCTAATCTTTCCAGATTTATTTTTTATTTGTTTTTAACATTAAAAAAAATTCAGGTTCCAAATTCTCTCCCTCCTTCTAGTCCTTCCTTCATCCACTAAGGAGGCAAACAATATGATATCAATTATACAAGTGAAATCATGCACAGAATATTTCCATATTAACTATACTCTCCAAAAGCAATAAAGAAGAGAAAGTGAGAAAATTATATTTTAATTTGCTCTCAGAATTCATCATTTCTCTCTGGAGATAGATAGCATTTTTCATTATGAGTCCTTTGGAATTATCTTGGATTGTTGTATTGATAAGAATAGCTAACGTTTTCATGGTTGATCATCATTATAATATTGCTGTCACTGTACATAACATTCTGCTTCTGCTCATTCACTTTGTATTACTTCATATACATCTTTCCATGTTTTTTTTTTAAAACCACTCCCTTTGTCTTTTCTTATAGCATAATGATACTCCATCACAATCATATGTCACAACTTGTTCAGCCATTCCTTAACTGAGAAGCTCAATTTTCAATTCTTTGTCACCACAAAAAAATGTTCTTATAAATATTTTTGTACATAAAGGTTCTTTTCCTTCTTATTTGATTTCTTTGGTGTACACACTTAATAATGGTCTTGCTGGGTCAAAAAGTATACACAGGTTTATAGTTTTTTGGGCAAGTTCCATAATGTTTTCCAGATTAATTGGACAAGAGGATCTTCTAGCATTGGTAATTTATTATATATGAGAAATGGTACCTCAGAGTTGTTTGAAATTGTATTACTTTAATCAATAGTTAAAGTATTTTTAATATAACTATAGATACTTTCTTTTTCTGAAAATTTTGATTCTTCTGAATCAAAAATTGATATCTTTCAATAACTTACCAATTGAGAAATAATTCTTATTTTCATAAATTCAATTCAGTTCCCTATATATTTGAGAAATGGGGTCTTTATCATAGAAAGTTGCCATGAAAACTTTGATACCACTTCACTGTCTATGTTACCTTTCAGAAAAAATATCTTTCCCCTACTTTTCTTTTTCAATTAAGTCTATTTTTGTCTTAACTTCATCATGATGTTGACTACTCCTGCCTTTTTTATTTGAAGCATAATTTTGCCCTAGTCTCCCCCATCCTCATCTTAAAAACAAAAACAACAACAACAACAAAAACTCTGTCTTTGCTGATTCAAGCTTATTTCTTTTAAAAGAACAATATATTGTTAGACTGGGTGACTTCATTATAGTGATCACTATTTCTCTTTATCTTATTGTGTTCTGTTTATCCTTCTTTATCTCAGGCCAACCTCACATGCTCATTAGCGGTGTGATATTGGAAAAGTCATATTATCATATATATATATATATATATATATATATATATATCCTTCACACACTCTATATTCAATGAAATCAGCTGTGCCTCACAAAGGGGTAAATATGGAAAGATATGCAAGGAAATTATTTTAAATGAAAGTAATTAAAGATTACAGTTAGTTTAGATCAGCAACAAGAAACTCTAGAGAAACTTCAGAATTCTTAAAGATCTTCACTGAATTCTACTGTCGTGGAAGAATCTGTAAAGATACTACATTGGAGCTATTAGACTTTGGACTGGGAATGTGATTTACGCAGCCAACACTCTGTTTATTGAGTTGTAAACCCTTTGGGAATAAATTGGATGCCAAGGAGAATGTGTAACTTAGAAACAAAAATGTGCACTTCCTCCCTAGGGTAGATGGATGGAAATAGAGAATATTTTTAAAGTGTTTTTTGCATTTACAAAGAGGAAAAAAAAACCAAAAAAAAAAAAAAAAAGAAGCTTCCAATTTTCTTGTCTTTTTCATTAATCGTATTAGCTATGTTTTGGGAAAACAGAAACAAAACACAATATAACCAAATGCAGTTCCAACTGGCACAGGGCAGTGTTTAGAATCTTTACGATATAGAAAAGAACACAAAGCTTATAGTGCTGCAAAGAAATTCCAAGAACAAACTTCATATGTTCTATAACTTGCTTTTGGTCTCTTGATACATTAAGAAGAAAATGAAAAAGCAAAAACACATGGGTATTTAATTGGAAAGGATATAGAATTTTATAAGTATATACTATCTATCACAAAACATTCTGGATTTGTCAGAGAATTATAAGTAACAAACTGGAGGCAACTGCTGATGCCATTTGGAGCCAAGAATGAGTGTGATTAATGGTGAGAGAGCCCATCTATTCTCATGGTTTCAGCCTTCAGCTCTTTGTAGATAGCTCCCAAATCTAATTCTCCATCCTTGGACTCTCTCCTGGGAGTGAGTTCCATATCTTCAACTGCTTACTGCACATTTCCTTTGGGATGGATAGTCTATAGTCATTTCAAACTCAACATGTATCTCACTGAACTCATCTTTCTTACTACCCAATCAGACTCCCATACTTGACATTTTTTTCTTTCTATTAATCAAGTCACCATTTAAAGACCTCTAAATAATGTTGAAACCTACTCAGTATGGAGGGTGCCTGTTCCTCTTTTGAAGAATTACATTGTTGGGAAGGTATCTTTTATAACAAGGTGAACTCCGAGGGTCGCAGATTCCATGATTTCATGCATAAGGAAAAATGTAGGCATCATATAGAGACTTTTGTAGCATACACATTAAAAAAAATCTAGAAAAAAAGCAGAAAGGGAAAACTCACCTCTCAAGAAGCACCTAAATAATTTTTTCTTTTTTTGATTATTTTTTAAAAATTTATTTTATTAAGAAAAACAGAATAGAAAAAAAAAAACAGAAAAGAAAACCAAAACAAAACATAACATTATCAAGTGTCCAACAGATCAGGGAAGATTCAAAATAGATAATAAATTACCAGTTTAAGAAAGGATGTATAATAGTAGAAGAAACTACATTCATGAGTGTCCTTTTTTTTTTACTTCCTTGTAGATTTTTTTTTTTTTGTATTCTGCTGTATACTTTTTTTACTTTATTTTTCCCTTTCTCATCTCCCTCAAGAAGGCTATATAACATAACTAGACAATGTTGTATTTTGTTTTCTTTTTCTTTAACTTGTTTGTGTATAACTATAGCTAACCACAGATATATGTTATGTACATATATAGATGTATACATATACACACATCTTAAATAAGGAGCATAGAGTAAGTATCCCTAACACCAGCTGCCCTAGATTTAATTGCCATCCTTATGCTGATGATTTTCATTTATCCATCCTGCTCTAATCTCTTTGCTGACTTCCAATTGCTATCTTCCAATCCACATTTCCAAACGTCTTTCAAAAATATTTTATTGCAATTATTTATTAAAATAAGTATTATATATTAAACACCATCTACATATATCTTGTTTCTACATAAATGCTTTCATTAGACTATGAGCTCATGGGACTATTTTCCTTTTTCTGTACTCCTAGCACAGTTTCTGAAACATAGTAGGTGGGCTTAATAAATTTTTATTCATTGATTGACTGACAAACATAGTTCTTTTCTTAAGAGTACTTTCATTACACACATACAATATGTGAATTCATAAAGAGAGGAGAATAGTGGGCTCTGGGGACAGATATTGAGAAAGTGAGAAATGTGAAAGGTGGAAAGGGAGACTTCTCAGGTATGAATTCTAGAGAAGAGTGTAAAAGGATCACTTCTGACCTTAGTGTAAATTGGGGAGTGGAAAGTCTCTTGTATCGCTTTTTTAAAGGATCATAAAGCTTTAAATTACCTAATTTGTGTTACATTGAGAGAGTTAAGTAGGGGGAAGGGATTCATTACATGTCTACTTAGTAGTTCATGTACATTCTAATACCCAATTTGGGTGTTTAAATGGGCTGCACAAAATGACTCTGGATGCAGACATCAGGGACCATCCGGAATAATGGCTTCCAGAATAATATCTTTATCCCTTGCTTTTAAGTCAGAGACTTCCCCGACTCGAGGGACTACAAAAGGACATCTAGTTTGGCTCTCTGATTTGCAGGAAAGGCAGCACCTAATCATTTTGGACAGATGGGTCTCTCCATTCAGTTATTAAAGATTTCCTGAGGGAGTTCCCTTTTATTGAAAGAATTCTTGAGGTAAACTGCCAAGTCATGGGAAAACTGCGAGCCAAAGTTCACTGTAATTGAGGATAAAGTCACTGCTTCCCTAGAACTAAAGGGAAGATCCCAAGAGAGTCACTGAGTTGAAGTGCAACTACTTCTTTTACTTGTCCTGAGGGATTGTGATGGATTTGCTTGTCATCTTCTTTGATGTATATTTATTGAACACCCACCCATTAGATGAGTGGCTCAGAACCAGGTAATCTTTTTGGACTAGAGGAGACCTGTGGCATTCTGCAAAGAGAGAAATTAATTCCCCACCTCAGGCTAACTATACCAAGGAGTGAGACATCTGTCTTATTTATGCCTTGAACCCTGCTCTCTGCTAGCATAACTCATCATCCACTGGCATAGTCCTCTCGGTTAGTTATTGCTAGAGAAGGGAGTCAGAGTTGGCTCCATAATAGCATTTGGAGATTTTAATCCATGCTTGTGAATGATACTGAAACTGACAATAATACTAATTATTTTGTGAATTATCATTGGAGAGAATAAAAATATGGATGAGATAATAGAATCACAGATTTGGAACTGAGAGGAAACTCAGAGGTTATCTAGACAAAAATCACACGTTTAAGAGCGTAGGAAACCAAGGTTTAGAGGTTTAGAGTGGTGAATTTGCCTGCTCAAGGAATCTTAGGTGTAAGTTTTGAGCCTGATTTGTCTGCATCCAAATCAAACACTATTTTCAGGGTACTGCCCTGCCTATTGTCAGAGACCCATTGGAGCTTTAACAGCTGACATTTACATAGCTAACATTTATACAGCACTTTAAGGTTAGCAAACTACTTAACATGCATTACCTTAACTGATGTAATGATTTACTACTATTCTTCAACATTTAAAGCAAAGGGAAATACTTTTTTTTTTTTTTTTTACATTTCAAAGCTAAATGTAGCATCCTTTAGAGAGAGTTTGTAAAGATCTTCTAATGCACCCCTGATTTTATAATCCTGGAAGTCCCTCTAATTACACAAGGAATCATATTACATCCCTCTGGTCTATCCCATCCTAAAAGTTCATCAGAGGGGATCTACTTGTTGTGCTAGTGCCCTTCTTTTTTTTTTTTTTTTTTTCTCTTGTCATTGATCTAGTAGGTTAGAGTGGAGCAATAGCTATCATTTTACATTTGTAAAGCATCTTAGTGCTTTAAGGTTTGCAAGGTACATTACATATATGATCTCATTTGATCCTCTTAGTAATCATTATTACTATTATCATCTCCATTTAACCAAAGGGAAAGCAGAGGCAAAGAAAATTTAAATGAGTTCCTAGTTTTCCATAGCTAAATTAATAATGAAGCCAAATTTGAATTTAGAACTTCCTGACTCCAAATTCAGCTCTCTCTGTATAGTCACCTTGTCCTTCTTTTTTTATCACATAAGATAAGATCTCTTTAACAAAAAAAGTCAAGTGTTTCCATGAAAATACTTTTACAGTACTTCTGCATAATTCTTGGTAGCTTCTTGTAGACTACTTACCTTCTCTACAATTCTCACTGATAATCCTTCACTACTTTAGTTAGTCAGTCCTTTAGACATTTATTGTTGAGTTGTTTCAGTCATTTCCAACTCTTTATAACCTTACTTAGGGTTTTATTTAACAAAGTTACTGGAGTGCTTTGCTGTTTCCTTCTCCCATTCATTTTACAGAAGAAAAAAACACAGCTGGCAAGTGTCTGGGACTCTTAAACTCAGGGAGATGAGTTTTCCTGATTCCAAGCCTAATGTTCTACCCAGTGCATCAACTGCTACATCCCAGGGGTAGGGTAACACAGTGGAGAATGTGTGACCCTCACAGGTGATCATGGGAAAACTGAAAATATGGTGAAAAAGTAGACCAAGTAGAGAGAAACAAGGAGCATATTAGTGGAAAGCATGGGTTAGTCTATTTGAGAATGAGAATTATGAGGGTGTACACCTAAAAGACTCACCTCTGGTCCCAGCTCAAACTTTCTAAATTTGGGAATGCACTCATAATTGGTTTTTGAATTACAAAGACTCCTTGACTAGAGAAAAGAAAAAGTAAATCCAAAAGATATTTTGTGAGTCTTGGTGACCTTTTATCTGTATCTCACACAATTAGCTCTATTTTCCACAGCTGTGTCTTTGTTTTAGTTGCCCCCTGCACTCATATGCCTTCTAGAATATCTCACTTCCTTTAATATTCAGCTGAAATATCTCCTTGGACATAAAACCTTCTTAATTCCTCAAACTTCTGCTTTATTCTTTCCTAATTATCCTTTGAATTTACTTTTTAATTTATTCTCTATAAATTTACCCTACATCTATTTATATAAATGCACATTATATTTTGTTTTGTTTTTTAGAGAATATAAGTTCTTGGAGAATAAGGATTGTTCTGATTTTGTTTGTTGCTTGGTTTTTGATATACAATGGAAAAATCACTGGAGTTGGTATCAGAATGCTTTTATTCAATTTTTAGCACGGACATTTCCTAACTGTATGATTCTGGGCAAGTTATTTAACCAAGTCACTTTCCTCATCTGTAAAATGGGGATCATAATACTGACATTATATGCCTTTCAGTGTTGTTGTAGAAGGGAAAAAGGACACCTCATAAACCTTAAACCCCTATGGAAATAGCTCACAAGCTATTTCTAAAGAAAGAAATTTGAATCTGTACCTTAATCATGCCTAGAAATTCTATGTACTCTTTTCTGACAGCAGGTAACTGAGGTCCCCTGCCCCAATCAGCTCTCAATGGAGACTGGCACATTGCTAAACCACAATAAGATTGCAGACAAACCCACTTGAAAATAAATCATAGTGGAAATATCGTTAAAATGCAGACCCAGGCCTGAGGTGACTTATAGGCCACTTGTACTGCCCATCAGAGCTACAAATAATAAATGCCATTTGAGTGAGTATAAGCATTTTCTCTAAGAGCTAGATGTTTATCATAAAGTGATTAAATGAGCATGGAAATAATCAAATAATTAATCAGGCTGCCCTTAATTAGTAGAAGCACTAAATTCTCTTTCTGCTTGGCTTATCCTATTCATCTCAATTTTTAAAATCCCATCTTCATGGATTTAGTATGACACTATTACCTACTCTTAAAGCTATATATTTAAACCAGTATCCTATAATTCTTGGAATCATAAGGCCTGGATTCAAATTCCATTTGCAAAATGTGCTACTTTCATTTTCTGTAAAATGAGAGTTGATCAGGAAGATTTGTAACATCCCTTCCAGTTCTGACACTTTTTAAGCCTGTGATTTCTTCTTGTGGCATTCATTTCCCATCCAATTAAATTTTCTATGGACTTGGTTTCTATATTTATTGAAGTTCAGTTCTTTTGAGTTCAGTGGTTATGATCATTTTAACTAATACACAAAATATACATTGAATGCACTGAGCTTTACAGCCATTTTTTAAGAAGCTATTTTCTTTTAGAAGGTAGTCCTATTAGAAACATAAGAATAATTATAGAAGGGAAGATTTGATTATAGAAAGGAAAAAAAATTCAAAATGAAATAGAAATGCATGTACATAGAAGAGGAATTGACTGACACTATCACCAAATAGTCTGTAATCAGAAGTGATTTTTCACTACCTCCAGCAATTTTGCATGTTTCTAACTGGCAGCTCTGAAGTCTAACTTTAATAACTTTGTTTCATAAAGAGAGACAGTGTGATTCAATGGCCATTGAAACAGGATGGGAGACCAGGGACCACTGTCTCTAATTTGCATTATGACTCTAGTTAAGTGACTTAGCCTCTCTCACTCTTTATTTCTTCAAATTAAAGGTCTGAATTAAATGATCTTTAAGGTTCTCTTCAACTTTAACATTCTATGAAGCTGTGAAATACATACAAATATAAGAAATATTTTTAATTGGAAAAATAACCTTTTATTCTTTAGCATTTTGCCATAACTAAAGTCTCTTATGTTCAACTTTGTAATGGAAAGGCTTTTTGATTTCTAATTTATATGGCAATAACTTGCATAATAAACATCACCAATCTTCTTATATTTATGTTGAACTACATATATATATATGTATATATGTAAGTCTCTTGAGGGTAGGTCCTTTTCTTAATTATTTTTGTATTTCTCTCAGCATATAGCATGTAACAGGGTCCAAGAAGCTGTAGCATGTGTGTTGGTCACTCTTTTGCCAAATCAGATTGAAGGTCTCCAATGGGCTTTAAGCCCATTACTGATTAGGAGAATGTCTGCCCCAAGTACACGAAGAATTCCCTTGGCAAAATGGACAGAAGAAAACGCTTTGTTTCAATGGTCATGAAGGAGATGATGTAGAGTGTTTAGCGTCTGATCAGACCTTGAAGATACTAAGGTCATCCACTGCATCCTGCACCACAGCCAGTGATCTGGACTTTTGTCTTGCTGCTGGACTAGAAATGTAGCTGATAACTTTGTGTAACCCTGGCCTTATTTAAAGGCAATTGAGTCACAAATCAAGATATTACCCTGTGATGTTAGTTATTTTGGTCCACTTCAAAATCAAGGACAAACAACAGCAAGTAGAGGGTACTAAACAATTAGGTCACATTCATGCGACACTTAAGGGCTTACAAAATGTCTATCTTCTCTACAGCAAACCTGTGTAATTTTTCTCCCCATTTCAGGAAATAAAGGTTCAGAGAACTTTAGGGTCTTGCCCATGGTCACAGGTATCAGACTTGAAATCCTAACTCCGATCCCCTGACACCAAGTCCAGCATGCTTTTCATTATGCAGTTCTTACTCAGTTTGAATGGATGGATGGATGAATCATTTTATAAACTATACAAACTGGGAAATCTCAATAGGGTTGTTAGCAGAAATTCATTTTACTTATAATAGTGAAATGTTTTCTTGTCTTCTTATAAGATGTGAGAAGTCATGATTCTTCCTAATCCAGGAAGAAAAGAAGCCCATGTTAGTTTAAATTTGTTAAGACTTAGATAGTTTTTCCTCTTCGGTAGGAGTTAAAAAGTATCTTTGCTTCTTTGATTCTCCCTTTCTCTCTTTTCTTTGTCTGTCTCTCCCCTCTCTCTCTGTCTCTCCTCTCCCTTTCCTTCTTCCTCTCCCTCTCCCCCCCCCTTTCTCTTGTCTGTTGTTCTGTGTTTCTGTTTCTCTCTCTCTATCTTCCTGTTTCTTGTAGTCTCTTATTATCTCTGTGTGTCTTATTTCTGTGTCTTTTTGTCTATGTCACTTTCTCTTTTTTTCTCTGTCGCTCTCATTTCACTCATAGAGGAAGAAGGAAAAGGGAAAGGAATGGGGAAGAGGGAAAATGAGAGAGGAGGGAAGAGAGGGAGGGAGGGAGGGAGAGAGAGAGAGAGAAAGAGAGAGAGAGAGAGAGAGAGGCAAGAAGGGAGTGGGGGAAAAGAAGAGGGAAAGAAAGAAAGAGAGGGAAGCAGAGGGAGAGGGAGAGGGAGGAAGAGGGAGAAGGCAAGGGAGGGAGAAAGAGAGGAAGAGGGAAAGGGAAGGAGGGAGGGGGGGAAGGCAAGAAAGAACAAGAGAGGGAGGGAGGGAGGGAGGGAAGAAGAAGAGAGGGAGAAAGAGAGGGAAAATTAGCCACATGCCTGTAACAATGACATTAGCTATCCCCTCCTCAAACTACTACCTCTGGGAAGCCTGCAGAGATGACAATTGAAGGGGTAAGTCGCAAGCTAGAAGACATTTTTTCTTCTCTCTCTCTCTCTCTCTCTCTCTCTCTCTCTCTCTCTCTCTCTCTCTCTCTCTTTTTTTTTAAAGATCATGGGTGTCTTCTCAAGTGACTAGAACATTATCAAAAAATAAAATAAAAATAGACAAAGTGCTCCCTGTTCCTGCCCTTTGCCTTTCTTTTGCTGACTGTGACTAGGACTAATTTCTGAGTTTATCCTTTATTCTGTTAAAGACTTCATCTTTAACATTTGGAATAATCTAATTTTACTTCTCATAAACATCTCTGGTTGACCCTTTCCTTTGCATTTTCTTGAGTCCCTTTGTTCTAGCATTAGGGACGGTGACCATTCTTAATCCAAGACTGGTCTCCCAACCCTCTAGTTCATTGTTGGCTTTCTATCTGTAGTGGGGCATCATCACAAATCATTTATAAGTTTGATAATTAGGAAGACCAAAGGCAAAAATACTATAAATGGTGGCATTTAATTTTGTCTATTTAAACCATGAGTCTAATCTGATCACCCTTTGGTTTATACACTACTAAGGGAAGAACTCAGGAAAATTAGCATCTTCAAAGCACTGATTTAAAATGTGTCATTCTATTCAAAGTGGTAATAAAAGGAAAAAAAAATAATAAGGCACTGTTACCTTTCTTGTATCTCCTAAGCAAAGCACTTCCCTCTAGGAGGAAATCAAGTAATTTTTTTTTACACATCTGAATAGTAGGAAGACTATGTTTGATAGTCTCCCAAATATATTTTTAGTATTTTAAATAATTTCTTTTTCTATCTCTTCCTGCTGGGTTTTGTTGAAAATATGTAGAAATGGTGATAATTTATGTGGATTAATTTTAAATGGAGCAACTTTGTCCAAATTATTAATTGTTTCAATTAATTTTAGTTGACCTGTTTTTTGGGGGAAGGGAAAGAATTGGAGTAGAATTTTAAAGAATTTTTTCTTCAAAAAAGCCATGTAAGGTAGCTAATGAAAGTATTATGATCATCCTCATTTTACAGATAAGAACATAGGTTTAGAGTGTGAATTTCCAAGGTCATACAGTTGATAGATGTTAAGCTCAATGCTTGAACTCAGATTTCCTGATTTTAACCTGATACATTCTCTACTTCATAACAAGTGACATCTTATTTTGCAGTTGAATATTAACTAAGTACTTTAAATATATTTGATATTACAACATGTACTCAGGTATTGGACTAGATTCCTATTCTTATTTGTTGATGTTTCTATGTAAAAAATTTGAAGTTATTACAACTTTATATTTACAACCTGTTCTGCTGACATTCCCATTATATTTTTTGGTCTTTTGCTTTATTTCTGATTCCTAGGAGGTCTTTAACTGCTTTCAGAATTGAGTTGTTTGATAAATCTGCATAGCCTGGAAACTCAATAGGGCTTAAATCCTATTTCTTTTAATAAAACTTGTAGTCAGGGAGTCTTCCTTTTATTGAAGCTTTATTGAAATTTTTAACAAATGGCATCTAACATAGCAATATGCTTCCTCTTATTTTTTTCAATCTTAAAGAAATTATAGGGAAATAGCTAGAAGAAGGAAAAACAATATTGTTTATGTTATTTAGCTATCTTCCTAGGAAAGACCCCCTAACTTATAGGGTGAAACTTATTTTAATTTAGGACACGATAAGACGATATTTTACAGTCTCCCTTTTTATAACTGAAAAGACAAAACATTTAATTTTGAATACAATTTC
This sequence comes from Antechinus flavipes, assembly GCF_016432865.1. Taxonomy (NCBI): domain Eukaryota; kingdom Metazoa; phylum Chordata; class Mammalia; order Dasyuromorphia; family Dasyuridae; genus Antechinus; species Antechinus flavipes. The sequence continues at coordinate 91,434,381 of NC_067400.1, forward strand.
AAAACACCAATTTTTTCTTATATTTAGTCCCATATTGCCAATAAGATCTAATAGATCTTAAATAAATAAGAATAAGAAATTATGATTGGAATTCAAAATTTGAGGTAAATTCCACCAAAGATTGCATGATGTAATGGCAAGTTCCATAAACTACCACACTGGGACTGGTGATTTTTATCAGTTTTTTTTTTTTTTTTTTTTTGTGTGTGTGTGAATTATTTAACAAGAAAAAAAAAAAAACTGTAACTACAAATGCCCTAATATTTTCAGCTTTCAGTTTCTCCAGGAAGCTAAACACAACTTTTAGCCTCCCCCCCACCCCCATTAAAATTAGAATATCGTTCATTGCCCTCAAAGTACATTAATGGAAGAAAGAAAAATTAAATATTTAGCTGTGAGATCATAGGATTATAGGTTTTAGCTCTGGAGTGGACTTCAGTGGGCACTTATTCAAACTCTTCTTTCTGAAAATGAGGAAAAAGCTGCCTATGTTAGTTGATTTACCAATGTGATACAGGTAATAAATAAAAAGCTGGTATTTAACCCCAGGGCCTGTGATTCCAAATCCAATGTGGCTTCTACATAGGTACCCAATATTTATTATAGTATTTCTTTAATATGTAGAATCCCTATCTCTTTTACTCTAAATCAGCAGAAACAGCTGAGAAAGTTTAGTATTCCATTTCAAAACCAATTAGGAATTTTGAGAGGTGGGAAAGATCATCCATCCCTTATTGTTTTGATAAAATACAAATGTCACAGGAAGGTTTCTACATCATCATCATCATCATCATCATCATCATCATCACAATTGTTATGTGAAAATATTTTATGAATATTTATATGCACAAGGAACTGTGTAAGAGCCTACAGGAAGAAAACTACATAGCAATAATTTTTGCAATGGAAAGTGAGCTATTGTCCTGGAAAGAATACTGAGTTTAAGATTAGAAGAATTGGTTCAAATCCTAGGATTGGTTTCCATTTGAGAGTCATGCAATTCTTACCAAGTTATTCAAATTTTCTGAGCCTTAGTTTCTTCATTTGTAAAAAAACAAATACACACACACACACACACACACACACACACACACATATAATTAACAGATATCATAATATTTGTAAAAAATTTTTAAAGATTCAGTCACAAGGTCTACAGTATGTCATATCAATCAATATTGTTTTAGATGTATGTGTATATGCATAAGTCTATATCTCTATCTGTATGTAAGTATATGTATTATATATACATATGTATATATGTGTATATATCCTTTTGTAAAAAAACAAATATGTATATAGATACATAATAAACATAGATATAATAATAATAGAAAATTTTAAAAACATTCAATACAGAGAGGACTCTACATTGTCAGTCATATCAATATTGTTTTAAATATATGTGTATATGCATAAGTCTATATGTCTGTATATAGGTGTATATATGTATAAACACATGCATGTGTGTCTGTTTATATGCACACACTATATGTATATATAAGCATGCACATAAATATATCTGTGTTTAACTCCAATCTGCTTGGAGGAGATAGGGGGAAGAAAAGGGGAGAAAAGAATAAAGTAAAAAGTGCACAACAGAGAACAAAAGAAAACCTTCAAGGAAACAAAGAAAAGATGGACAGTCATGATTACAATATCTTCTATTATTATATATGCTTTCTTGAAATGGAAACTTATTATTATGTATTTTGAATCCCTCCTTATGTTTTGCTGGGTACATGGTAATGTTTTAAAAAAATTTTTTTTGGTTTGTTTTTCTGTCTTTCTTTTTCTATTTTCTTTTTCTTATTTTGCATTTAAGTTTTAAATAAATACATAGAAATACTTGTTCTTTCCAACACCAGGAATTTTTGTGAAGAAAGTGCTTTATAAACCCTAAAGCACTAGATAAAGGTGGATTGTTATTATTAGTGTTCTCTTGGAGCTTAGAATCAAAAGCTAAGGTCAGTATCCTTAAATATTAAAAAGTAGAACTCCTCTTCCTAGCTGTGTATATGTATGGGTATGTGTTTACATTTATTGAGTAAAGAATAGACTTATGGATAAATGTGTGTGTGTGTTTATGTATGTGTAGATATATGTGTGTTTTAATATATATATATATATATATAATTAACAGATATCATAATATTTGTAAAAAATTTTTAAAGATTCAGTCACAAGGTCTACAGTATGTCATATCAATCAATATTGTTTTAGATGTATGTGTATATGCATAAGTCTATATCTCTATCTGTATGTAAGTATATGTATTATATATACATATGTATATATGTGTATATATCCTTTTGTAAAAAAACAAATATGTATATAGATACATAATAAACATAGATATAATAATAGAAAATTTTAAAAACATTCAATACAGAGAGGACTCTACATTGTCAGTCATATCAATATTGTTTTAAATATATGTGTATATGCATAAGTCTATATGTCTGTTTATATGCACATACTATATGTATATATAAGCATGCACATAAATATATCTATGTTTAACTCCAGTCTGCTTGGAGGAGATAGGGGGAAGAAAAGGGGAGAAAAGAATAAAGTAAAAAGTGCACAACAGAGAACAAAAGAAAACGTTCAAGGAAACAAAGAAAAGATGGACAGTCATGATTACAATATCTTCTATTATTATATATGCTTTCTTGAAATGGAAACTTATTATTATGTATTTTGAATCCCTCCTTATGTTTTGCTGGGTACATGGTAATGTTTTAAAAAAAATTTTTTTGGTTTGTTTTTCTGTCTTTCTTTTTCTATTTTCTTTTTCTTATTTTGCATTTAAGTTTTAAATAAATACATAGAAATACTTGTTCTTTCCAACATCAGG